>NC_022022.1:3965283-3972999 GCF_000317375.1 Microtus ochrogaster
GTAGACCAGGCTGGTCTCGAACTCACAGAGATCCGCCTGCCTCTGCCTCCCGAGTGCTGGGATTAAAGGCGTGCGCCACCACCGCCCGGCTAAAGGAAGTTTAAATGGATGGATGGATGGTAAGCTAGCAACTGCAGAGCATAGTATCCATGCTATCATCTCTTGATAGGCTTCAGAACATGAAGCTCCTCCTGGGCCAGGAAGAAGGATTACGGCATGGGCTGGAGACCCAGGTGAAGGAGCTACAGATCAAGCTGAAGCAGGGCCAGAGTCCTGAGCCTGCAAAGGAGATTCTCGTAAAGGTAGGAAGGTGTGTGTGTCAGCCTCGATCCCTGCAGCATCCCCAGGTCTGCTCATCCACTGTTTGAAGTGCGGAAAGCAGGCAGGTGTTCACCAGTGCTCTTCAGTGTGCTTTCAGTCACACTCAGAGGTGGTGTAAGGTTAGAGACCAGATGACAGCTCTGCTTTAGACTCCAGGCAGTTTAGAGGGCAAAAAGCACCTAATACTATACTAATACAAAGTATAGCTTCTTTCTCTTTGGAGGTGGGACTTTACGAAGTTGTCCATTCTGGTTTTCAGCTTGTGATTCCTCTGCCTTTGTCTTCTAGATACTGGGGTGAGAAGCATATGCCACCCTGCCAAGCTCTCATAAGTATTTTTGGCTAAGTGGTTGAGTTGTTTTTGTTTTTGTTTGGTTTTTCCGAGACAAGGTTTCTCTGTAGCTTTGGAGCCTGTCCTGGAACTAGCTCTTGTAGACCAGGCTGGCCTCAAACTCACAGAGATCCACCTGCCTCTGCCTCTCAAGTGCTGGGATTAAAGGTGTGCACCACTGCTCCCCGGCAAGTTTTTTTTTTTAAGGATTTATTTATTTTGTATATAGTGTTCTATCTGCTTGTACCTTTGAAGGCCAGAAGAGGGCTCCAGATCTCATTACAGATGGTTGTGAGCCACCATGTGGTTGCTAGGAATTGAACTCAGGACCTCTGGAAAAGCAGCCAGTGCTCTTAACCGCTGACTGAGCCTTCTCTCCAGTCTCGTGGTTGAGTTTTTAATAGAATGAATCCTAACATGGTCCCCCGCCTGAGCTTCCACCTTCCCTTTCTCCAGGACTTGTTAGAGACCCGGGAACTTCTGGAAGAGGTCTTAGAGGGAAAACAACGAGTTGAGGACCAGCTAAGGATGAGGGAACGGGAGCTGACAGCCCTGAAGGGGGCCCTGAAGGAGGAGGTAGCCTCCCATGACCAGGAAGTGGAACATGTCCGGCTGCAATACCAGAGAGACACGGAGCAGCTTCGCCGGAGCATGCAAGATGCGACCCAGGCATGTAACAAGAACTGGGGCTGGGAGAGGACGACACTGCCAAGGAATGGGGCTGCCTTATTCTTGTATTTTTGAACTTTTCATGGTTGTAGTTAGGGACCTTCCTAAAGGACACATGAGATGGTTAGGAAACCTACCAGAGCAGAGAGAAGTTAAAGGCTAGAAATAGCATAAGGATGTGTGGCCAAATCCATGGAGGCTGACTGTCACTTCTTAGCTTCACACGGCCAGGGGTCACACTGTCACTCTGTGATGCTCTCTGGGCCTCAGCTTCCTCTTCTACCTTTACGTGAAGGTACCTTGGGTGCCCATTTGCCTCCTTCTGTAGGACCATGCTGCATTGGAAGCTGAGAGGCAGAAGATGTCTTCCCTGGTCCGGGAGCTGCAAAGGGAGCTGGAGGAGACCTCAGAGGAGACAGGTCATTGGCAGAGTATGTTCCAGAAAAACAAGGAGGAGCTGAGAGCCACCAAGCAGGAGTAAGATAAGACCTTCCTGCTTTTCTCGGGGGCATTTAACCTGACTCTTTACCCCACTGCCTTTCCCTCCCACGGGGCTCTCCCATATACTCTTTCCAAAGCTGGCATTTTCCAGATCTATTCCTTGAGAGTGGTGCCTGTGGCCATGGCCTCCAGAGGGCTGTTCCCTTTGTCCTTTTAATTTCCCCATGTGGGAAGTCTCACCTTGATCTTCTATCCTTTGTTTCTAACCTTGCTGGGCTCAGACTTCTGCAGCTGCGGATGGAGAAGGAGGAGATGGAAGAGGAACTTGGGGAGAAGATGGAGATCTTACAGAGGGACTTGGAGCAGGCCCGGGCTGGTGCAAGAGATACTCACCAGGTTGAGGAGCTCAAAAAGGTACTTGGACCTGGGGCCCGACTGCAGGTCGGGATGACTCCTGCCCCACTGATGCACCTCTGCCCGGGCTAGTGGGGCTGTGTCCAGGAGTGAGGTTTTCAGGCTTCATCCTAGCAGCTCAGTTTTGGCTGTCCAGTTCTTCAGGACTGGTCTCCTCGATGGCTATAGAGTTTCCTAAAGAAAAAGACTATCGCCGGGCGGTGATGGCGCATGCCTTTAATCCCAGCACTCGGGAGGCAGAGGCAGGCGGATATCTGTGAGTTCGAGACCAGCCTGGTCTACAAAAGCTAGTTCCAGGACAGGCTCCAAAACCACAGAGAAACCCTGTCTCGAAAAACCAAAAAAAAAAAAAAAAAAAAAAAAAAGACTATCAACATAGGCAGAAGCTGCTGGCTACCTTTTAGAAGACATCATAGGAAGCTAAATACATGTGGATTTGTAAAACTCCAGGGTCATTTTTGCAGGCTCAGAGCCTTAATTTGGTTAGCACTTCAAAAACTGCTCTTCCAGGAAGGAATTCATTAACTACGTGACAAAGCAAATGTTTTGTTGGAATGTCTGCTTATTAGTTTACCTTGAGAAATATAATCCCTGGGCTGGAATGCTGGGTCAGCCTGCCTGGTTGACCTTTGGAAACCAAAGTGTAATCCAAAGGCTATTTGGTAAAGCAGAGTCTGGACATGGAACTTAAGGGGCCCAGTGTTTGATTGCATCTCCCAGTTTCCCAAGCCACAGTCTTGCTGGCAGGACGGTGACACACACTTCCCTTTGATCTTCTTTAGAAAGTCAGTCCTTTTTTCATGCATGGATATGGTCCATAAAAGGGTCATGAGAAAGTCATAAAATTTAAACCCAGTTTCATACTCTTGGTATTGTAGTATATGAAGGATAAGGAAAAACAGTTAATAGGCCAGGTGGTGGCTCACCTTTAATCCCAGCACTGGAGAGGCAGAGGCAGGTGGACCTCTATGAGTTCGAGGCCAGCCTGGTCTACATACATATTGAGTTCCAGGACAGTCAGGGCTCCAGAGACTCTGCCTCAAATCTTCCCTCCAAAAAGACCCCCCGGGGGGGGGGCTGGAGAGATGACTCAGAGGTTAAGAGCACTGCCTACTCTTCCAAAGGTCCCGAGTTCAATTCCCAGCAACCACATGGTGGCTCACAACCATCTGTAATGGGGTCTGGTGCTCTCTTATGGCCTGCAGGCATACACACAGACAGAATATTATATACGTAATAAATAAGAAAATAAATACTTAGAAAACCTCCAAAAAACCAAATAAAAACAAACAACAAGCCAAACAAAAAAGAGTACAGTTAATTATTTGGGGATGACATTTGTGAAGTTACAGATACCGAGGAGAGTCTGAAACCTATGGCTGTATCAGCTGTCGTGGCCGCTTGACAGTTCTCCAGATGATCTCATTCATTATTATGCCTCAAAGAGGAGGTATATTTTATCTAGTATTTAACAAAAATATGAGCTAGGGTAGCAGACTAACCAAGTCCAGCACAAACCAGATAGCAGCTGTGTTTCCTTTTCTTTGCGATGAGTTTGGTTAGTGTGTATGCTAGAGTACTGCATGCTCTGCCCATCAGTCTTGCTAGCTAGTTATAAATTTCAAAAGTGCCTAGAGGGAACCAACCATAATTGATATTTTACCTGCCTTTTTAAAAGAAATTTAAGATGCAATAGTATTTATTCTTTCACATTTTTGATATATTTTTTTTAGATGGCCAGTCCTGTTTTAGTCATGAGTTCATTCTTCCTCCTTATGGTTTCTCAGTGTTATATATTTTTATTTTATTTTTTTAAATTTTTATTTATTTATTTATTTATTTATTTATTTATTTATTTATTTATTTATTTTGAGGCAAGGTTTCTCTGTGGTTTTGGAGCCTGTCCTGGAACTAGCTCTTGTAGACCAGGCTGGTCTTGAACTCACAGAGATACACCTGCCTCTGCCTCCTAAGTGCTGGGATTAAAGGCGTGCACTACCACCGCCCGGCCTATTATTCTTTCTTTATTTTGATTAGCAGATGGTCTTTTATTGAAATATTTTCTCTTGCTCCCTCTTAACTTGCTGGGCATTCCACTGCACCACTGTTGATGTCATCAACGATGTCTTGAGGGTGGCGGGGTCCACATTGCAGCCCATAAACCGTGCAGAACCCAGGATTGCTTTAATAGTTCCAGAAAGTTCTGTTGACGATCTCGTCGAAAGTGTTTAATGTTCTTCTGCCTCTTTCTGTCTCTTGATGGCTCATGAGGGCTTTGATGATCAGGGCAGAGGGCACCACCTCAGTCTGGACCTGTCTGTCCTGGATGGTCCGTTTCACCGTAATCCTCAGACCTTTCCAGTCACTGGTTTCCTTGGCAATGTCATCACAAACTTTTTTTGGAGACAGACCCAGGGGGCCTATCTTGGGGGCCAGGGCAGATGTAGCGCTGACCTCACTTCTGGTGTACCACAAGAACACGACTTTGATCTCCTTAGGGTCAAACTTGGCGGCATGGTGGAGGTGGCCGGTGTCAGATAAACCCGAATTAGGGACGATCGAAGAAAGTTGCACCATAGCCTCTTCCGAATTGAAAGCTGAAAAGCGTGTTATATCTTATGTGCTATAAAATTCCTCTGTTTATACACATGCTCACACTATGTAGACTTTGCTGGCCTTGAACTCACAGAGATCTGCAATACTTCTGTTTTCCTCTTGCTGGGATTAATGCACCACCACATTTGGCCCCAAATTTCTCCTAGTCAACAGTTCGGCAGTTTTTAGTATATTCATTGTACGGCGAAGCCATCACCATTACCTAGTTACAGAATATTTTAACCTCCCCCAAAGCATCCCATGCTCCTTAGCAGCCATTCTCTCCATGCCCCGATGGCCTTTTCTCTCCAGATTTGTATAAGCTGGATATTTCATATCATTGCAATTCTGTTACTTGTAGCTTTTGATTTCTGGCTTTCATCTTTTTCATCTGGTGTAATTTTTTTCAAGATTCAACTGTGTGGTACCAAGTGCCTTCATCTTTTTGTTTGTTTACATGATACTAGGTTTTAGAGATAGGGTCTCACATAGTCCAGGCTTGTCTGGAACTTACTATGTAGCAAGGGTGCCTCGAACACGTGAGTTTTCTGGCTCTGCCTTCTGTGTGTTGGATTATAAGTGTGCACCACCACATCTGGCTTTACCCAGCTTTACGGCTGTACAATGTCCTATTCTTGACTTTGTGTATTTTGTTCATTTTCCAAATTTAGGAAATTCTGTGCTTGACACGGTGACTGATCTTGCTATGAGTATTTATGAACAAATTTTTGTGAGAACTGTCAGTTTCATGTGCATGTCACTAAGAACAAGCTTGCTTTGTCCTGTGCTCAGCTTTTGTGAATCTGAATTCTTCTCTCAAGCGGCCTTAGCATGTATACTCCTTTCCATGATGTCCTAGAGTCCTATTTTCTTAGCTGTCCTCGCTGTTTTTCGTTCCCTTAGGAGCTGAGACGCACCCAGGGGGAACTTAAAGAGCTGCAGGCAGAGCGGCAGAGCCAGGAGGTGGTTGGGCGACAGCGGGACCAGGAATTAGAGAAGCAGCTGGCAGTGCTGAGGGCCGAGGCTGATCGAGGCCGAGACCTGGAACAGCAGAACTTCCAGCTACAAAAGACCCTGCAGCAACTGCGGCAGGACTGTGAAGAGGCGTCTAAGGCAAGGGGAGTGGGCCCAGGGCTCAGAGGTGGAGGCTGAGGGGTCAGCAGGGCTGAGAAACCAGAGCCTGCAAAGCTACCTGTGATGGGTATGTACTGAGCTCTTCTGGAGGCTCGTGCGTGTGGTGAATATCAGATTATGGCAGGGGAGCTGCATCTACGTAGGGGTAGGGTTATGAGGAGTCCCTGGCTGGGGCTCCCCCTCCATACCTGGCTGTTGTGAGCTTCTGGTGGGTGCTTAGGTGGCCCGTTTTCCTGGATAGGCATGTTTACCCACCTGAGCCCCACGGTCTGAGCCAGTTCTCCCACTGTCCGCAGGCTAAGCTGGCGTCAGAGGCAGAGGCCATGGTGCTGGGGCAGCGTCGGGCAACAGTGGAAACTACACTCCGGGAGACCCAGGAGGAAAATGATGAGTTCCGAAGGCGCATCCTGGGTCTGGAGCAGCAGCTGAAGGAGGCCCGAGGCCTGGCGGAGGGTGGGGAAGCAGCGGAGGCACGACTTCGGGACAAAGTGCGCCGACTGGAGGTAAGCACTCGGTCTCCTGGATCGCTCTGCACCATACTGTCAAGCCTTTTTCAGTACTCAGCCATTGGTTTTAGTGTGCCAGCATGCCCTGCGCTCCCCTTCTCAGTGTGCGGCCTTCATGGGCTGCTCCTTTGCCCTCACCATACCTGTTAAGCTTGGGTTTGTTTCCTGGAGCGACTTGGTGGTTTCAGACTTTGCACTGATATTTTTGTCGCCTGCCTCCCTTCCCTTTGCTTGTTCTGTGCTTTGATTTTTTTGCTCGTTCCTCCAGCCTGTTTGCACTGCCCGCTCTTTTTTGTTTTTTGAGACTGGGTCTCACTATATGGCCCCACCTGGCCTGGAACTCACTATGTAGACCAGGCTGGCCTTGAACTCACAGAGCTCTGCCTGCTTTCTCCTCACAAGCTCTGGGGTTAGAGGTGTGCCACCACAGCCAGCACTATCTTTTTCATTAGTAACTCCCCAACTTTCCCCTCCTCCTGCCTAAGTTTTGCCTTCTCTCAGCCCAACCGTCCCCTCTTCACAGGTAGAGAAACAGCAGCTAGAGGAGGCTTTGAATGCTGCCCAGGAGGAGGAGGGGAGCCTGGCAGCTGCCAAGCGGGCTCTGGAGGTCCGGCTGGAAGAGGCCCAGCGGGGGCTGGCACGCCTTGGACAGGAACAGCAAGCACTGAACCGAGCCCTAGAGGAAGAGGGGAGGCAGCGGGAGGCTCTCCGAAAGAGCAAGGCAGAGCTGGAGGAGCAGAAGCGTTTGTTGAACAACACTGTGGACAGACTCAACAAAGAGGTAAACACAGGTTGCCTGGACCCGTAGGAAGAGGCGTTAAGCCTGCAGAAACTAGCCCTGGAAGTGGGTAGGTTGTGTGACGTTCATTTTCCTCAAGAGAGGATTGGGCCAAATCTTCCTTTTTTTTTTTTTTTTTAAAAAAAAGCTTATATTATTATTATCTTGTTCTATTTTTTGAGAAAGGGTCTATCTGTGTAACCCTGGCTGTCCTGGAAGTTACTATGTGAACCAGGCTGGCCTTGAACCCACAGAGATCCACCTGCCTCTGCCACCCAAGTGCTGGGATTAAGAGTGTGTCATACTTGACTCTTACTGTTATTTTAAAATTGGGTTTATATACCTGTGTCTATGTCAGGGTTTATCTGTGTACATGTGAGTTCAGTACCCAAGGAGGTCAGAAGAGGGAAAGTCTCCATTGTGGGTGCCAGAAACTGAACTCAGGTGCTCTGGAAGATCAGTGTTATTTTAACTGAGCCATCTCTCATCCTTTTTTTTTTTTTTTTTTTTTTTTTTTTTTTTTTTTT
>NC_022022.1:3973154-3978596 GCF_000317375.1 Microtus ochrogaster
TTTTTGAGACAGATCTCATGTAGCTAAAACTAGGATTGAACTGTATAGTTGTGTGTTACCATGCCCAGCCCCAATGTGATATCCCACTTACATAGCAGTGGTTTTGCCCTGGGGTCTTCATTCTTGGAGTTTCCTTTAGAAGTCTCAAAGACCTAAGCATAAGAGTCATCTTATTTTTTATTTAAATTGTGGGGAGAGGAAGAAGCAAGTGAAATAAAGAAATCGAATTACTTCTGCTAGTAAGGTTCTTCCTCACAATCTTATTTTTACAAAGCAAGGTCAACTATTAGCAATGTCAACTGAGAAAAACAAACATTTTATTTTCTCTGAAAATAGTACTTAAGGGCTTGTCATAGTTCAGTAGGCAGAGTTTCTTTTTTAGTGGTATATCTTATAACCATGTCGCAGCAAGTTTGCAGAAACATGGTCATTGAAGGGTTACTTAGTATCAACCACTATTATAAATATTAACAATGTAGGTACTGTTGTTATCCCATCTTTTTTAAAAAATAATTTATTTACTTTTGCTTTATTTGCGTTGGTGTTTTGCCCACATGTGTGTCTGTGTGAGGGTGCCAGATCTTGGAGTTACAGACATTTGTGAGCTGCCACGTGGGTGCTGGGAATTGAACCCGAGTCATGGAAGAGCAGCCAGTGCTCTAACCACTGAGTCATCACTGCAGCCCTGCTATCCCATCTTATAGATGAGAAAATGAGACCAGAGATAAGTGATAAAGCTATGGTCTATCCAGACATTTGTTTTCTTTTGTTTTTAATTTTTTATTTTTATTTTATGTGCATTCATGTTTTGCCTGCATGTTTGCCCGTATGAGAACAGAACTGGAACCGGAGTTATAGACAGCAGTGAGCTGCCCTTTGGGTGCTGGGAACTGAACCTGGGTCCCCTGGAGGGGCAGGCAGTGTTCTTAACCACTGAGGCATCTCTTCAGTCCCTTGTTCAGACATCTGAACACTCGCCGCACGAGGGATGTAGACCAGGAAGCTGGAGAGGGCCGCCTGGTAGAGAGGAAGCTCTTCTGAGAGTTCTGGGAGCTGGGACCGCACACAGGAGAGAACATTTGGTGTAGAGGTGCAGTGTGAGTAAACACTTTCCGCTGCGTTTTAGCTGGAGCAGATTGGGGATGACTCCAAGCTAGCCCTGCAGCAGCTCCAGTCCCAGATGGAAGATTACAAGGAGAAGGCCCGGAGGGAAGTAGCTGATGCCCAGCGCCAGGCCAAGGATTGGGCCAGTGAGGCCGAAAAGAATTCAGGGGGGCTGAGCCGGCTTCAGGATGAGGTAGGAGCCTAAGTGACAGAAAAGTGTCCTTGGTTTGAAGGTCACTGCCCCTCACTGAAGCTGTGAGCCAGAGTGCTGGGGCGCAGACTTGGGTATAACCACTGGAGTGGGGGGAGGGGGTGTTCACATGAGGACAGACAGAAGGGGATGCCACACATCAGAGTCACCTGGGAAGGTTTTTAAAAATCTTGAAATTTTTTTTTTTGCTTTTGTTTGGTTGTTTTTGTTTTTGTTTGTTTGGTTTTCAAGACAGGATTTTTCTGTATAGCTCTGACTGTCCTGGAACTCACTCTGTAGACCAGGCTGGCCTTAAACTCACAGAGATCCGCCTGCCTCTGCCTCCCTAATGTAGGGATTAAAGGTGTGTAAGGTGTGTGCCACCGCCACTTGTCCAAGATTTTTATTTTTATTTTATTTTATTTTATTTTTGTTTTTGGTTTTTCGAGACAGGGTTTCTCTGTGGCTTTGGAGCCTGTCCTGGAACTAGCTCTGTAGACCAGGCTGGTCTCAAACTCACAGAGATCCGCCTGCCTCTGCCTCCCTAGTGCTGGGATTAAAGGCGTGCGCCACCACCGCCCAGCTTGTCCAAGATTTTTAAAAATGTTAATGTCTCAATATAATTTTTTATTACTTAGGTCATAATCTGGGACCTAGGATTTTTTTTTTTTTGAGATAGGGTCTCACCATGGCTAGCCTTACACTCACAGAGATCTGTTTGTCTCCTAAGTGCTAAAGGATTTAAGGCATGCACTACCATGCCTGACAGGATTGGTAACTTTTTTGTTTTTGTCTATTTTCTGTTCTTTTGAGATAGGGTTTCTCTGTAGGACAGTCCTGGCTGCCCTGGAACTTGCTTTGTAGACCAGGCTGGCCTCAAACTCCTGCTTCTGCCTCCCCAGTGCTGGCAGACTGGGGGTTTTTAAAACCTCTTTAAATAGGCACAGTTGTGCCTACTCCCCAGTAAAACTCCCAAGTGATTCCCATTTGTGCAGTGAGTTCTGATGCAATGAGGAAAGTGAACTAGAAGTGATTGTTTCTCACCATGAGCTGGCAGCTCAGGGCAAGCGCTTTGCCACCAAGCTGTGGTCCCAGCCTGGCACTAAAGAATGTCTGTGGTGGAGTATTTCTTCCCATGGACAGACCGCTCCCACCTTCTACCCCTACATTTCAACTAGGCTGAGCTGTCGTGTATTGTCTTTGTACCCAGCTGCAAAGGCTGCGGCAGGCCCTTCAGACAGCCCAGGCTGAGCGGGACACAGCCCGGCTGGACAAAGAGCTGCTGGCCCAGCGACTGCAGGGGCTGGAGCAGGAGGCTGAGAACAAGAAGCGCACCCAGGATGACAAGACTCGACAATTGAAGAGCCTCGAGGTAAAGGCACAGAGAGGCTGGGTGGGGAGAGAGGGCGGTTTGGGGCTAGCGCGGTGAGTTTTGAGCAGGAAAAGGAGCCAATGTATCCGAAGCCTTTTTCTGTGTAGATAATAAAACTCAAGAAGTTTTTTTTTCAGCTATGAACTAAATGTAGATGTTGAGAAATTTATAGATGTCATGTAAAAAAAATTGGATTTCTGTCATGTTTTGCATTTGGACAGTGTTAGACCTGAGTTCTGCGTGTCACTAGCTAGCTGGAGTTGAGCATGGCTTTCCTCCCTTAGAGTGAATGGTAGCCTCCAGTTTGCTGTGCTTGTGTAAGATATAATGCACTGTGGGCGTGGCATGTAAGACTTATCCTCGGAATCTCCCTGGGAGGTAGATGGTCTCACTCCCTTTCACAGATAAGGAGACCTGAGGTGCAGAGATAAGTCACTTTCCAGTGGAGTAGGTCCCGCACCAGAACGTGGGAGGTCTGGTGTCCAAGGCCTAGGAGGCTGACCCGAATCCATGCTCTTACTTCTGTTTGGTACTGCTGGGCCGCCTAGGGAATGCTGCTTCTGAGGGTTTCCATCCTGGCCTCTGCTGGGGAACAGGAACTTCAGTTTTTCTCTAGCATTTGCCTTCCTGGTCAGCAGAGGGCGCTGGCTCCATGATGGTTTTGAGCAAGCAGGAGCAAGGGGAAGGTTTCTGGAATGTGCAAGGGGAAAAATCTGTGGAACTGAAGTTTTGATGGGGGTCTTGATCTGCGTTTGGTGTTCGAGGGCCCAGACTTGACCTTTTATCCTTCTGCTTCAGGAGAAAGTCTCACGGCTGGAGGCAGAGTTAGATGAAGAAAAGAACACGGTGGAACTGTTAACCGAGCGTGTGAACCGTGGCCGCGACCAGGTGACTACTCCCCACCGTAACACCCCAGCTCTCAAAGATAGCTCTGCTCTCCTTTCATAACCTGGGGGGTCTGGCAAGGCATCTGCTTCAGGCCTTCAGGCTCTCCTCTGCTTGGGAAGGGGCAGACAGGAAGCCAAGAATTGGAGTCTGCGGAAAGCCCTGGTGGTCCAGGCTGCGCTGACCCTAGTGAGGACTATTTCAATTCAGGAGTCCTGGTTGTGGGATTTGGGGAGCCTTCTTTAAATTGTTCCTCCCATTTGAACAGTTAAAACCTCTTCTTTTAACCTGACACCCATCATGTCACTTTTTTGTTTGTTTTTGTTGTTTTTTGAGACAGGGTCTTTATATAGTCTGGCTGGCCTTGGAACATGCTCTGTAGCCCAGGCTGGCCTCAGACTCACAGAGATCCACCTGCCTATGCCTCCTGAGTACTGGGATTAAAGGTGTGCTCCACCACGCACACTTCCAAACATCACTTTAATCTATAGTATCCCACTGTTCCCCTCCATAAAACCCCTATCAATATCATAATGCAAATGCGTTCAGTCCAATTTTAAAAGTTCCTGTAGTCTTCAGTTCCGATACTGTTCAAAATCTGTTCTGAGACTCAAAGCAGTGTTTTAATTGTAAGCTCTGCACCCACATCCAGCGTCCAGGGCTCCTGGTGACATCATTTGACTCTACTGGTCTTGGACAGTCCTTCCCCCGCAGCTTTGCTGCTTGTAGCATGCATAGCCTCTCTCTTCTCCCATCAGCTCCTCTCGGCGCCTGTATCTTCCCACTGCAAATGTCCCGCATTCCCTGTGCCTGAGACATCTTAGGTTCTCCAGTGCAATTCCGACTTCACTTTCACAGATTCTGCAGTAGCCTTTTGGGAACCGCTTGCAGGAAACTGATTTTCTGGGATACAACCCAATGTGATGAGGAAGGGGCATTGACAGGTAGCTTCATGTATGATGGATGATGGCCTTCTCTAATCTAGTTAGGCCATTGAGAATAGGGTGCTGGGAATTCTAGGAGGAGAGTACTTAATTGCCTGAGAATTTGAGGGACTCGGGGTTCAGAGAGTGTCTTCCAGGGATCTGGTTCTGTTGACTTACTTTGCAGGTTTAGCTGTGATCTTCCCCGAGTCTAATTCTCCCTCATCTCTAACAGGTAGATCAGCTAAGGACGGAGCTCATGCAGGAGAGGTCTGCTCGGCAGGACTTGGAGTGTGACAAAATCTCCTTGGAGAGACAGGTGAGAAGGAGTCTGGGGATAGACTCAGGAGGCCAGACAGAGGACCATCTGGAATGCTAACCAGGATCTTCCCATCTCTCTCAGAACAAGGACTTGAAGACCCGCTTGGCCAGCTCCGAAGGCTTCCAGAAACCCAGCGCCAGCTTCTCTCAGCTTGAGTCCCAATATCAACTGTTACAAGAGCGGCTGCAAGCTGAGGAGAGGTGATACGAACCTGTCAGTCATCCCTCTCCCCGCCCCTTGCTCCTGATCTAGAGCAGAGTTGTGGAAATTCTGGGATGGGAATGACCCCTGGGTCTTTGGGACTTCCCTAGAATCCTCCCGACCCGCTGGTGAGGCTCCTAACAGGAAAGTCCTCGGAGGTGGTCAGTGCTAAGTAAAGGCTTCCTTAGAGATGGGAAAGCTAGAGACCATGCTTTCCTGTTCTTTCTTAGAGAGAAGACAGTTCTGCAGTCCACCAATCGAAAACTAGAACGGAGAGTTAAAGAGCTCTCTATTCAGATCGATGATGAGCGGCAGCATGTCAACGACCAGAAAGACCAGGTGAGGGCACGGCACCCTATAGACAGCAGCCGCAGGGGTGAGGGATGGCACCCTGTGGACAGCAGCCACAGGGGTGAGGGCACGGCACCTGTGGACAGCAGCCACA
>NC_022022.1:3979296-4017314 GCF_000317375.1 Microtus ochrogaster
GCACCCTGTAGACAGCAGCCACAGGGGTGAGGGATGGCACCCTATAGACAGCAGCCACAGGGGTGAGGACACAGCAGCCACAGGGGTGAATGACCAGAAAGACCAGGTGAGGGCCTGGCACCCTGTGGACACGCAGCCACAGGGAAATACGTTAGGTGCTCTCTTGAAGGCCACTGTCCCCATAAGTCTTCTGCATTTAGAATTAGCTTGTGTAAGGAGAGAGATTAGTTTGAGAGGTCTAGCCTAGGGTATTACGTGTGCTAGTTTCTCTAAGGGTTATATGTCATGAATTCACCGAATCCCCAAATAACCTTTGGGGTTGTGCTTGTGTGTAGGTGTATGTGTGTATTCATGTGCACAAACGTGCACGTGTGTGAAGGCTGGAGGACAACCATGGGGGTTGTTCATTGGTCCACCTTCCATCTTTTTCTTTTTTGAAACAAAATCTATCACTGGTCTGGAACTTGCCAAATAGGTTAGGCTGGCTGGCTAGTGTGTCCTAGGGAGATTACATGACAATCTATTTCCTTTATTGGATGAACTGTCTCCTTAGCTCCCTAACCTGCCTCTCAACAATTCCCTGAGGCTGGAGGATTTACATAAAGTCACAGCATGGGTGAGGGGGATTGTCCCTTGTCGGAACATTGCAGGGGAGGTTCCAGCCCTTGGAGTAAGCTTTCCTAACTTGGGGACACCCTGTCCTGTTTAGCTAAGCCTGAAGGTGAAGGCTTTGAAGCGGCAGGTAGATGAAGCTGAAGAGGAAATTGAGCGGCTGGACGGCCTGAGGAAGAAGGCACAGCGTGAGCTGGAGGAGCAGCATGAAGTCAATGAACAGCTCCAGGCCCGGATCAAAGCCTTGGAAAAGGAAGCCTGGTATGGCCACCTTTCTGTACCTTGCTCTGCACCATGCTCATGGCGGGTAGGGAATGGACCCTCCCAAGCCGGATAATGAGAACTATGTAGTTCTTTATCCCTGCCTAGAAGGTAGACTAGTCAGGTCTTAGTATCTTAGCTCCCACCATTCCCTTTGTCTCCCTAGATCCCTGGTGAGGAGGGGACCGTGTGCTAGCTTTAGGTCTTAGCGTGGAAGGGTGATGGTCTCAGTCCTGCCCCTTCTCTCTCTGACTCAGGCGGAAAGCTTCCCGCTCAGCTGCTGAGGCAGCCCTCAAACAAGAGGGGCTGAGCTCTGACGAGGAATTTGACAGCGTCTATGACCCCTCATCCATCGCATCCCTGCTCACAGAGAGCAACCTGCAGACCAGCTCCTGTTAGCGCATGCTCTGTTAAGGACCATACGGGCTTGAAGCCTATCTCAGCCACCCCTGCTCTGCTTTGCTCTGTCCTGCCTGCCTGAGTCATTTGTTTTTTCTATGGGTGACCTGATTCAGACTTAAGACTGGGAGGGGTCAGAGTAAGGGTGATAAAACATTAGCAATGAGCTGGTGGTGGGCTTGTCCCTGCCACTGGAAGAGTGGCTAGGCCTGCTGAGCCCTTCCTGTAGGTTCTGACCTCTCTGTCATCTCCCGTACAGCGGGACTAATGGCCAACATATCCACCGAGGGGGACTTCAGAGGACAGGGAGGGATGGATATTGCCATGTATGTAAAGCTTTATTTCTTTAATATTTAACCATATGGCTCAGGGAAATACCCAATGTTCTGCTCCCTGGATCACTGCAACCTTTATTCCTCCCACTCTGGAGCAGGGGAGGGAGCATTATGGGTAATGGACATGCAGGTGTGGCTCTACCCACTTCAGATACTTTTTGCACAGTCATGGGCCCACGAGTAGTCCCTAGCATCTCTTCAGTCGCAATGGTTTTGTTCTCTCCACGTCACTGGGTCCAGGGGACCTGTCGTCTCTCCGTCTTTACCATCCCGGCCTTGCTGCTTTACTCTCAGTGCCTTAGCAGTGTGAGATGGGGATGCTGCCCTTGCCTTTCCTAAGCCTGCACTCATACCTCTCCAGAGACCAGCCTTTCCTCGCTGGGGCCAGCCTGTCCTTCCCCACAGGCTGCTCTGCCAGCCAGCCCCCGGGAGAAGGGCTTCCCCGAAGCCTGGGTAAGGCGGTGGGGACTGGTTCTCCTCAGGGTTCCATCTTCCTTCTCGCCCACCCCCTGTCTGGGAACCACAGGACTGTTTACACAGGTCCTAAAAGCAAACATCTAGTCCCTGTGGCCTCCTAGTGGCTTCTCTGACCAGATGTCCCCAGCCTCCATGGGAACCAACAGATCTTTGTTTTTTCTCAGGAAGTAAGATTCCTGATTCAGATCTTTGCCTGGGGTTAGAAGATGACTCCCAGTAGAGATGGGAAGGGGCACTGGAGAATGTATTCCTGAGTTCTGGGGTGTGCCAAGCTCTGGTGGGTGAAGGTAATGGATGGGGATGGTTCACCTCTTATTTCCAAAGTAAGTTCTGTTCTCATCAATCACTTGTAATTTCATGAATTAAAAAAAAAATCCTGCAAATCAGATTGTCTTGGTTTATTTTAAATTAAATATTTAAATGGCATATCTATACTGAAATTCCTGTCTTTATTTTCCTGGCTAATTTGGGGGCCTACTCAAAAGTTTGTTGTTTGTTTATTTATTTATTTATTTTAAAAGATATTTATTTATTTATTTATTATGTATACAATATTCTGTGTGTATGTCTGCAGGCCAGAAGAGGGCACCAGACCTCATTACAGATGGTTGTGAGCCACCATGTGGTTGCTGGGAATTGAACTCAAGACCTTTGGAAGAGCAGGCAATGCTCTTAACCTCTGAGCCATCTCTCCAGCCCCTAGTTTGTTGTTTTTTTTAACATTGTGTGTGTGTGTGTTTGGTGTGTTGTAGCATTCATGTATACATGCATGCATGCACGCACACAATTGTGGAGGTCAGATAATAAATTTGAGACTCCTTTCCACAGTGTGGGTCCTGGGGATTGAACTCAAGTCGTGAGGCTTGGCAGCAGGCGCCTTTAGCTCCTAATCAGGCCCTATTTCAAGAAGTCATTTAACCTGTACTTTAAAATGGGACTTTATTTTAGATGTCTCTCATAACTGATCAGGGATCTAGGAAACATGGACTACTTAAAAGTAGAAGTACTCTTCCCTAACAACCTCTGGGAAGAGCAAGGAACACTGCAGTGGCTACTTTCCATTGTGTGACTAGATACCACAAGGCAACCTAGACAGAGAAGTGTTTATTTGGGCTTAGGGTTCAAGAAGGATAAGAGTGTCACCATCATGATGGCAGACAGTGGCAGGCAGGCAGGAAGTTGATTGCTCACATACACACAAAGGAAAGTAGAGAGCAAAATGGGAATGGTGTGGAAGTCTTTGAACTCTCAAAGCATGCCCCAGTGATATAATTCCTCCAGAAAGACCACACTTCCTCACCCTCCCAAACAGTGCCTTCAACTGGGAACCAAGTGTCAAATGACAGCTCATGGGGAACTTTCACACCAAACCACAAGTGCCTTTGAGGGGTAGAGAAGAGAGCAGAACCAGGTTTTTCTCTTATCCTGGGTCACAGCCCCAGCTTTTATCTTTCAGGTATAGAGCTTTGCATCCATTTCTTACTATCCAGTGACTCAGTGCAATTCCAATTCACACGAAGGAGTCAGCTGTTCACCAAAACGAATGTAGTAGTTCTGCCTACTCAAGCTGGTCAGCCTTTACACACGGCCTGTCCCTCTGGATCAGAGTGGGATAGCCATCTACCAGCGTTCAGTCCTCAAAGAAAGCAAATGCCTCTGGTGCTGTTGAGACTTATCTTTTCTCTAGGGCGCAAATTCCTTTTAAGGCGATTTGTCCCGCCTCTCCCCACCATATAAGGGTAGCTTCTGGAAAACAAGCCCCACCCAGAGCTTAGCTGGCTTTGACTCTGGCCTGGGCGGCTTGCCAGGGAAAAGCACCTGCCAAACTGGCTTAGACTAGTCCTGGTGAGCTGGCCCTCGGTGCTTGCCTACCTATTTGCCACAGAGGAAAGATTTACTCAGCTCTAAAAACCCTACAGGCTGGCTTACGTTTAGAGAGAGGAGAGACCATAGAAGCATGTGCCGGCCCCAACTCACTTTTACAGAGGGCCAGACAGATTCTTTCCCTGCACCGATCCTGGAGAGCTGAAAGGAGACAAGACTAATGAAGAATGCAGATATTCCACCACAGACTCGTACTCACCACCTCCTCGTACCCCGCGGCCACCCTGCCTTCACTCCCAAGCCCCACCTTTTTGTAATTCTGCGATAGCGCTAGTAGGCGAGACCTGAAGCCTCTTGGCACCGCCCCCTCTCTTCCGCTCAACCCATTGACAAATACCGCGTTGGGCGTGGCCCAGCTCCAGTCCCGCCCCCGACGCGCCTATACCAGGGGGCGGTTCCGTGCGTGCCCGCCCAGTTGCCGCCGGACCTCGGAGTTGAGGACTCCCGTGCGACCTCCGCGGAAAGATGAACGGGACGCGGAACTGGTGTACCTTAGTGGACTTGCACCCGGAGGGCCAGACCGCGGTAGGTCGTCTCGCTCACCCCGCCTTCCCGCCTCGGCATCGGGCTGTCCAGTCCAGCCGCTCCCGTGCCTCACCTGACGCCCGGCTTGGTGCGGTCAGGCCCGCGTCGCCCAGTGCGTTTTCTTCCTTTGCCTTGCGGCGGACTGTGGCGTGGGAGGTGCGGGACCAAACCCTGGCGGTTCCCGGACTGGGGAGTACCTTCCCTTGGCGAGGACACTGCAGCCCCGGCCCTGGGACCGGGCACTTTACTTAGGTGTCTCGTGGGCAGCTGGATTGGGTCGTGGGAGACGCTCAAGGGACCGAATTCCTGCGCCGTTTCGGACACTGTGCCGGTCCAGGAGGGTTAGGCTTGTCCGTGTGTCCCGATGACCTCAGAAGCCCTTCAAAGACTTTTATGGTGCTTCAGGTGATCCTTTAACTAGAAAAATGAGGCAGAGGGTGAAATGCTAGGGCAGGGAACTAAGGCGAGAGCGTGGGAGGGCCGGCTGATTTCAGGCAACTCCGGAATTGTTCAGAGATTCTACCTTTCGCTAAGAGGATGAATAGAGCTTTCCGTGTGACTGTCACCTCTTTCGAATTTATTTTTTCATCTTGCTTTAATGATCCCCTCCCTCTTTCGACCAACCAGTAGGTTCCTGGGTTTTGCTTCCCTGTCCAATTGCCAAGCCCCGGGAGGGGATGAAAGGGATGTCTTGAGACAGAGCGAGAGAGCGAGAGAGCGAGAGAGCGAGAGAGCGTGAGAGCGAGAGAGCGTGAGAGAGAGAGAGAGAGAGAGAGAGAGAGAGAGAGAGAGAGAGAGAGAGAGAGAGAGAGAGGCAGGCAGAGGTGAGCGTTCTCCAGAGCAAGCCAGTTTTCCCTGTTCCCCTATGCCCTCCCCACCCAGCACCCTCAGCTGACCGCATGATTTTTCTCTCCAGAGGGAACGGCCGGTAATTTGATGCTGAATGTTTCTAGGCGTTGCTGAGGGATCCAAATACACCGTAGATCTGTGCTAATTAATTTATTTCCAAGCTATTGTGGGAGAGTGATATGAGAGCCAACGTGATGGGGGGGGTTGTGTCCCCCCATCTGATTCCTTTGCTTCTGCCTGTCTCAGCATGTCCCTGAGGCAAAGCTAACCCAGCCACAGCTGGATTATGGCTCTTCTTCAAAGGATAGTTGTAGAATAGGTGCTCATTTGAAGTTTAGAATACGGCTGATCACTGAAGTCTGCTCACCGTCCCCTTGACATTTTTGCCTAGAAGTATGAATGTTTCTGCCACATTACAAGTCTTGACACTGCCCAAACCCAGCCTTTCCTTCCAGGTAAGAGATGCTGACCAAATGGAAAAAACAAAACCAACAGCCAACCAATCTCAAGTTCTCTGTGCTTTTGCTGTTTTGGAATGGTTGAGTCAGGGAAAGAATGTGGAATGAAGAAGAGTGAGGGGTCATGGGCGTCTCTTTGCTTGACGTAGAAAAAGACCCACGTCCTATAGAGAGAACCAGAACACAGAAGGACCTGCTGCTGTCCCTTGATACTTTTGTTGCTTGTTTTGTGGGACAGAGAGCAGAGATGGAGAATAGCAAGGAATTAGTTCTGGGTCTAGGTACGTTTAGAGCTGACTAGACAGCTTTGTATCACAGAGGAGACAGGCTAGACTCGAGACTCACTTTGCTCTAGAGCTGGGAATGAAGAAACCCTTGCCTCGATTTGCTCTTGGAGACATTCCTGGGTTCTTGAGGAGGAAGGACAGATGGTAAACAATCAATCAGTCAGGAGACAGGATTTGTCCTGGATTCCTCGCCTCTGACTGAGCCAATCTGCAGATAGAATTTATGGCCCTGCTCAGTTCCTGGGAACCTGTCGTGGACTCATAGCATTGAACGGTGCTCAGTGAGGATGCAAAAGGTATGAGTAAATAAATGAGTCAACGGATGCCTGACGTTTGTGGTGCTGGGGTCGAATCCAGGGCTGTGGGCATGCCAGGCAAGCATTTGACTGACTGACCCCACCCCCATCAGAAAAACAGCCCCCAGGATTTGGGAGTGTAGACAGTTGGAGTCAGAATCCTGGGACCATGTGTCTCCCATGCTTCACACTTTGATGAGAAAGTACAGTTAACACACTGTAATGCTGTTCTGGCTGGACATTTGTAAAGGCACAGTCTTTCAGAGTCTTTAGCCGCTAGTGGGTCTGGAATCAACATAGTGGGGCAGAAAGCTTTTGAGCTTCCGTCCATTCCGGCACTGTACCCCACCTATGTGTTTTTGGGAGTGCCTTTCTCTTCCTTAATAGGCTGTCTATATTCCTGTCACTAAGCAAACAAACAAGAACATAGAGGTAAGGCTGGGCATAGTGGTACATGCCTTTATTTAATCTTGGAACTTGAAGACAGAAATAGATGGACCTCTGGGAATTTGAGGCCAGCCTGGTCTACATAGTGAATCAGGCTAGTTATGACTACATAGCTTGCAAGACCTTGTCTCAAAACAAAACAACAAAAAAATATATAGTGGAAGAGAAACAGCATTAAAAAAAAAAAGGAGCTGACATCCCTAGAGTGTTATTGGCAAGAGTAGTCTTTGGACAAAAATGTTGCTTCAGTTACATGTGAGTCTGAAGGGATTAAAGGTGCAGCCCACTGTGTCTGTCTGGTTATAAATATATTTTGATGTTAAAAATGTTTGTTTGAAAGTGTCCTTGGGAACTTATATTGGCATAGAAAGTACAAATGAATACCAAACTCATTAGACATTTCCACTGCCTTCCTTTGCTTATAGTAAAGAATACAGTGACCTAGCTACTTTGAGATGAACTTACTAGGGGAGAAGGAATGGTGCCCAGAGGTAAAGGAGAGCTTAGAGAGCCCGAGCGGAGGGATTCCTGGACAGGAACACGGATGCTTTCTTCTTCTGGGTGGTTCCAGCTGTCTTAGGCCCTTCTGCCGTTCTTCTGAGATCCAGGGAGCCATTGTTTCCTGGCATTCTCCCTAACTAGGACAGAGCAGGGCTCCTGGGCTGGCAGCTTTACAAGATTGCCCAGTGAAGGATGGGGTGCAAAACCCACATGCTGTCACCAGTGGAGGACATGGAGGCTGCGTGTAAAGAACGTGTTCGTGCCTTAGACCCGGCACGGGTGCCTGCCTACCTCCCTCCCTCCGTCCCTGCTGTCTCCCTCCCTCCCTCCCTCTCTTTGACTTTTTTATATTTTCAGTTGCAGGCCTAGTCTTTAACACCTGAGCCATCTCTCCAGCCCCCCCTTTGACCTTTTAAATGAAAAGACTATGCGGGATAGAGAGATGGCTTCGTAGTTCAGGGCTCTAGATGATTTGATTCTCAACACCCATGTAGTGCGTGGCTTACCACTACCCACAACTTCAGTTCCAGGGGATCACATGCCCTTTTCTAATGGGCACCAGGCATGTGTGATTTACATACATACATGAAGGAAAACATTTATACATATAAAATCAATAAATAACATTTAAAGAATATCTTACTTTTTTTTTTTTTTGTTTCTGGCATTTTGAGGCAAGGTCTCATGCAACCCTAAGCTAACATGAAAGTTCCTGGTCCTCCTGTGTCCACCTCCCAAGTGCTGGGGTTTTAGCCTGCTCTTGTATGTGATTTATAAAATGAAACTAATATCAGATGGGTTTTTGAAAAAATACAGTTGTTCTCTACTTTAAGTTCTGCTGTATGGAAAGTGGCCACTTTCAACTCTTACCTGTTTTGTCTGGTGCGAACCTCTGTTTCTAAATAAAATGCTTATAGTAATTTTTTTCTGTTTTGAAAATTACGTTCATTCATTTGCTTGGGCAGGAGTGGGAATCTGCCATGGCACATCAGTTCTCTCCTGCCATGTGGGTCTTGTCAGGTTCCGCATCCGACACCTCTTTGCTAAGCCATTTAGTTAGCTCCTTTTCCTCTTCTTCCTCCCTCCCCCTTTCCTCAGAGTTGCTTGTACTTGGGGTGTCCTCAAGCCCAATAGTGATGTCCTTAAACTTCCGACCTTCCTTCTTGCCTTCACCTCCTGGATGCTAAGGTTACGATCATTTGACAACATGCCCGATTTATGTGGTGCGGGGGGGTCAAAACCAGGACTTTGGACATGCCAGGCAAGCTTTCTTCTAGTTGAGCTACACCCCCAGCCCAACCACCCCCAATACCCACCGAGAAGACACTAGAGGTACAGAGAATTGAACGTAGGGCCTCGTGAGCAGTAAGTAAGCGCTCTACCACAGAGCTGTGCCTCCTGGTTTTATTTGTTTTCTATCAGTTTTAAATACCTGTTGACTTGTAGGAATTATAAGGAGGTTAATAGTCTCCTATTTTTTAGACAGCCCTTTCTTGTGATTGCAGTGTAACCACAGTTTTTATTTTGTTTTTTTTTTTTTTTTTTTTTTTTTTTTTTTTTTTTTTTTGGTTTTTCGAGACAGGGTTTCTCTGTGGCTTTGGAGCCGTAACCACAGTTTTTAGTTAACCTGTGATTTCTATTAATAGCATTGCAGTTAAGAGCGTGGCTCTGGGGCTGCTGGATTGCTTGCCTGGCATGCACAAGGCCCTGGATCGGCTCACCAGCACTATACAAACTGGGTGTAGTGCACATGCTTATAATCCCAGCACTCAGAAAATTAGTCAGGGAGATGAGAAGTACAAGGTCATCCTTGGTACATAGGGAGTTCAAGGCCAGCCTGGGATACGTGAGAACTTGTCTCAAAGTAAACAAATAATTAATAATTAAAAAAGTTTTTTGTTTTAAAAGAAAGGCAGCATAACTTTGTAAGTCTGACTAAGTACTTTGGTAATTAATTTCTTCATTCTCAGTTTCCTAATATGTAAGAACAGACAGCAATCGTGCCTTCTCATAAGATCATTATGGGGATTAAGTAAGATAACGTGTATGAAACATTAAAGACAGCACTTGGCACATGGTAAGCGGTCAGATGTTAGCTCTTATTTTGTGTTTGCCACTGGTGTGGACTGGATTGTTTTAACTGCACCTGGGCACCCAAGGCTAGGGGTGGAGGAAATAGGGTTGTGTGTATCTATGTGTGAGTGCAGGTATACATAGAGACCAGATGCTAACATCAGGATTTCTTTCTCAGACTCTGGGGATCTGTACTCTGCTTGTACAGCAAGCATTTCACCCATGGAACCATCTCCACTTCCTCTGCTCCACTCCCTTTTTGAGGCAGGGTCTCATACTGGACCCAGGCTGACCTAGAACTAAGGTAGCCCAGGATGGCCTCAGATTTGCTGTGGTCCTCCTGCTTCACTCTCCAAAGTGCTACGATTGAAGGCATGTGCCACTACACCTTGTCTGACTTTGGTCAAGTTTTCATCTCTTCATATAGGCATGTGCTTCTTCTTCATTTATTTTTCAAGATTTTTATTATTGTGTATATAGTGTTCTGTCTGCATGTGTGCCTGGCGCATACTAGAAGAGGGCACCAGATCTCATTATAGATGGTTGTGAGTCACCATATGGTTGCTGGGAATTGAACTCAGGACCTCTGGAAGAGCAGCTAGTGTTCTTAACCTCTGAGCCATCTCTCCAGCCCTGTTTTTGTTTTTTTTGAGACAGGATTTCTATGTAGCCCTTGCTGTCCTGGAACTCGCTCTGTAGACCAGACTGGTCTCAAACTTAGAGATCCACCTGCCTCTGCCTCCCAGGTTCTAGGATTAAAGGTGTGCACGGCCACATTTGCTTATTCTTACCTGTTCCTTTCCCTTTCCTTGATGTTCCAGGTCTCTGCCAGTGTAGAGAGCCAAGAGTAGGAGGGAGACCGGGTGACCCAAGGTGGAGAGCTGACTGACTTTTGCGAGTCAGCAGGGCTGGGCCTTCATAGTGGTATTGAGAGTTAATGGCCCTTTTCATTTTTCCATTTCTCGTGGCCAAGGGAGCTGGTGTTCTCTGGGCTATTTTTTTTTTATCTTTGTGTTACCCTTCCTTATATACTGTGCTTTCCCCTAACCTTCTCCCTCCCTTCTTCCTTCCTTCTTTCCTTCCTTCTTTATTTCTTTTCTTGTTTTGACACAGGCTCTCTTTCTTTCTAGCCCTGACTGTCCTAGAACTTGCTCTGTAGACCAGACTAGCCTTTAACCCACAGAGATCTGTTGCGAATTAGGTCGGTACAATAAATAACCAGGCCAGCTCAAGAATAACAATTATATTTTAATGGCTATAAGGGGAAACTCACGCTACAAGAGTGGGAGGTCTGACTTCCTATCTGTCCGGCGGGAGCCGCGCAGAGAGAATGCGCACCTGTGTCCTCCCAGGTTTTCCTTCTTGGGCTCCAGAGTTAAAGGCCTATGCTACCACACTTGAGGGGATTTTTTGGTCTTGGAAAGATTTGGAACTTGTTTATCTGCTGTAGGATGAACCTTTGTCTTTACTGTCTATTAGATGCTTTCTGTAAGACTTCAGAAGCCAAAATAGTTTAATGATTGAGCCTACTTTTTCTTTAGTCAATGCTTGGACTGTAAGAGATGGCTCAGAGTTAAGAGCACTGGCCCCTCTTATAGATGACCTGGGTTCAGTTCCCAGCACCCACAGGGCAGCTCACTATTACCCGTAACTGCAGCTCCAGGGGATCTGATGCCCTCCTCTGGCCCCTGTGGGCACCAGGTGCTTGTGTGGTACGCAGATATCCATGTAGGTAAAATACTCATGTACGTGACACAAAGATAAATATTTTTAAAATTGGGGTGTGGTTTATTGTAAGCAAACCATGAATTTTAACCATTTTATAAACTTTATTAAAACCATCATGCCAACGGTTCACCAGTTTAAGGTATATAGTTCTGTGGTTTTGGTGTATTCAGAGATACACGGTCATTGCTGGACCACTTTTGGAGCCTTTTGCTCACTTCATAAAGAAATCTTTATTTATTGGCAGCCACTCACTCCCCATTCCTCTGAGTCTCCCCAACCCCAGGCAACTACTAGTCTGTTTGCCTATGAATTTCTTATTCATTTTTACATTTCCCATAAATGAAGTCATGTAGTCTGTGTTCCTTCTGACTGTCTTTCAAGTTGTGTGCTGCTGAAAGGCCCGTACACATATGACACGGCAGGCCTTCGTTCATCTTTAGCACTGACTGATGCTCCATGTTAACTCTGGTATCCTGTGGCGTGTTCATCATAGGATAAATGGCGGACCTCTGGGTTATTTCTAGTCTTCGGCTGTTGTAAGTATTGGTGCTAGGGAGTTTTATAACTTTATGTAGACTTATTTTCCTTTTATACCTGGGAATGGAATTGTTTGAGTATTCTTATTTTCAAAGAGGATTGAGAGGCCAGGGGCATGGCTTTGTTGTTAGAGTGCTCACCCAGCATGAAGTCCCTGAGTTCAGTTCCTGGAACCACATAAACGTGCCATGGTGGCCCAGCATGGGGAGGTAGAAGCAGGCAGATTAGAAGTTCATCCTGGGCTACATAGATCTGTGCTCATTGGTGCTCCCTCCAGTGGGACGAATTTTGAAATGCTGAAAGTCCTGTCTCTGTGACACCTGGGTGGGGAAGAAACTCTTGGGTGGAGGAATCTTTCAAGTTTGGGGACTACTTTTTCCGGCCCCTGCCCCTGCCCCAGACTCTAGTGTGAGTTTCTCCTCACACCATTCCCTACTCCTTTTGCTGCCCACTCTACCTTTTCAGTGAGTCCCCAAGCCCGACAAGGATTCGGGGAGAGCTTGGCTTTCTTGCCTGGTTTGGGAGGGGAAGATGTGAGAGAGGAAGGTTACTTAACCAGTAGGCATGTGGCACCAACCTTGCCCGCATTTCTCCGGGGTGGAGCGTGCACCAGATGGTTTCGGTTCCAGGGCTAGTGCTCAGATCGGGTGGGACAAGCTTCCCCGCCTGCTGGTAATTATGGCATGTGCCTCTTTGGGTCACGGTGCAGTCTTGTGAAACACCTGTTTCTTAGGGGTGGCAGGCTTCGTTGGGAGAATGGATGTGTGCCAGGAAGACTGTTGGCCCAGATTTAAGGCTGGGCAGCAGAAGCAGGAAGAGAGGAGGATGTGGGGTGGGTAGAGCAGGGTGGAGATGATGAATGAAAGAAGCCGGTGAGAGCAGGAAACCAATCACAAGGAAGGCGTCCAGACCAGGGAAGCCTCAGCCTTTGGTATCCGGTCTGGGGAGTCCCCCTTTCCCCAGCCTGGCTGCACTTGAGGCAGGTGTCCCATACTGTCACTGCCAGGCACCGGCGTGGGGCTGCAGATCATGAGAAATGTGTTGCTCCAAGTGTCCTCATTTTCTTTCCCCAGTGTGGCGCTTGTCCAGTCCATGCTACAGGTAGGCTGCCAGATGAGAGGTGCTCCCCTCCTGTTTTGTTGGTTTACCTGTGAGGAGGAGGGAAGGGAGTCTGTCTCCTGGAAGACCAGGCACACCAAGCCTACTCAGCCAGTGAATTGGAGACCTTCCCTGAGAGAGTGTGGGCACCCAGCCATCCCATTCCATCCCATCCTCTTCCCTTTCCCTCTTCCTTCTCGTTGGCCCCTCAGGAACCAGTGTTAGGAGAAGGTGGCATTCTCAGTTTTCGAGTGGACATAAGCTGGACAATCCACAGATGGGGATAGCAGTGGCTAAGATGGCCGCTGCAGCAGCAGCTTGTGAGATTACATCAGCCTGCAGGAGTTGGGTACAAGGTGAAGGTGACTTCGAGGTTTTTCAGCTCAGAGACCATGTCTGTTTCCCTTCCATTTCTGACCCAGGCATTTTACCCCGGACCCGGACCTCCCCACTCCCAGAACTAGTGGCTCTGTAGCCGCTTGAAGAGTGGGTTCTAGGAAAGCGGGCTGTTCCCATGGATCTTTTCCCACTCAGTAAGCTTGTGGTGTGAGAAGCCCTGGGGCCCCCCCTGTTTATCTCCTATCACCTCTCTGAGCCTCTTGATCTGCTAAGCCCTTAGCTATGTGTTTACCCCCTCCCTGCTCTGAGGAGTGAGTCACACCGCAAGTTTGTTTGAACAGGGCTCAGAGGCTGTTGTAATTGGAGGTCGCTGGGCTTCTCCGGAGAGTGTTTATGAGGTTAGAGGCCTGCTCACCTTATGATTAGTCCTGCTTTTGCCCCTCGAGAAGACTCCAATTCCCCTGTAGCCTTGCAGAGGCCCCAGAGGGGACCATCCTCCATCCTACCCAACACTTTGGGGTGGTTTCTAAAGGTCTTTTCTGCCTGAACACAGCCCTGTGGTCACTGTAGTTCCAGAGGACAGCTGTTCTCAGCAAGCAGAGAGGAACCCTAGGGTTTCCATCCTTGGCACTGTTTTGGAGTTGTGGGATGAGGTCTGTGGCTCTGTAGCGTCCGCAGAGAACCCCGGGCCTCTCTCTCCAGGATTGTGTAGACCGTCTGTTAGACGCCCTCCTCCCTTGACTGCCTGGGTACCCGAGTGCCTGTGCATTGCCCTCACACAGCCCCTACTCTGCCCAAACTGAGCAGCGTGGGTATGGTCACCTGCGGTCTACAGACTAATCAGGGTCCAGAGAGCGAGCGCTTGCAGGGTGAGCGGATGCCAGATGGGATCCACATGGCTCACTTCTGACTAGCCTTAGGACCTTGCTTCCCTTCTCCTCACTATAATTTTACTATGGGGGTGTTAGGCAACATTTCCACAGAGGGGTTGGGGAGATGGCTCAGGCAGTAAATTGCTTGCTGGGCACACTGAGGACCTGGTGGTGGGGTCCTTGAAATCCCCATGCTGGGAGGGAGCGACAGGAGGGTCCCTACACTTCACTGGTCAGCAGTCTGGTCTACTCTGTGAGCTCCAGGTCAAGGACAGACCCTGTCTAGAAAGAACAATGGCTACTGAGGAGTGACACCCGAGGTTGACCTTCGGCCTCCACGCTCACCTACGCGAACACACACAATAGACGCGCACACATGTAAACCCAAAACCACAGAAATATATGGGGAAAAAGGCCCTCATGCCCCTCCCCCACTCTCCTTTCCCTTCCAGGGTCTCATAGTCCAGGCTAGTCTCAAACTAGTAGGTAGTCAGGATGACCTTGAGCCTCTGCTCCTCCTTGCCCCCCGCCCCCCACAGTGTGTGTGTTCAAAACAAATGTGTGTTCAAAACAAATGTGCGTTTGCTTAGAACGGATGCCACGTGGCCTCTTGGTTAGAAGCCGAGACGGGAGCCTCAGGTCTTGGGATTTGTCTCTGAGTAGTTGCATGACGAGACTCTTCACTTGTGAACCTGTTTGTAAAATTGGAACCGTGGTGCCTAGTGCATGCTGTTGTTAGGCTTAACTGAGTTAGCACATGTAAAGTCCTTGGCCTAGAGCCCAGTAGGGTCCCACTCATAGTAATTGCTGTGTGTAGGAGTTGACAATTACTGTGTGTTTGTGTACTTAAGTGAAAAGCCATGTTTTGTGAATTAGTGTCTATTTTTTTTTCTTTTTAATTTAAGAGCCCAAGCTTCCTTGAACACACTGTATAGCCCAGGCTGGGTTTAAATTTTTCTTAGTCTCTCAAGGGTTAGGGGATCTGTCGTAGTTGGGGTTTTATTTGCTGTGAGACATCATGACCACGGCACCTCTTAGAAAGGAAAACATTTAACTGGGGCTTGCTTACAGTTCAGAGGTTCAGACATGGTGCTGGAGAGGGAGCTGAGAGTTCTGTTGATCTGCAGGCAGCAGGAGAACCACACTGGGCGTGGCTTGAGCATAGGAGACCTCAAAGCCTACTTCCTCCAACAAGGCCACACCTCCTAATAGTGCTCTCTCCCTCTGGGCCAAGCATTCAGACACTGTGGGAATCATACTTATTCAGACCATCACAGGATCATAAGTGTGAACTGCTTTGTGGCCTTTTTGTAGTTTAACATTTTCTAAAATTTTTATTTTATTTTATTTTATTTTATTTTATTTTATTTTATGTATGTAGGTGTTTTGCCTGTATGTGTAGACTGTGTACCACATGCTTGCCGTACCTATGGAGGTCAGAAGAGGGCGTCGGACGTCCTGGAAGTGAGCCCCTCTGAGGGTGCTGGGAACTGAACCAGGAGCAGCCAGTGCTCTAACCTCTGAGCCACCTCTCTAGCACGCCCCTTTCCATGTGCTTTGAGTCTCATTATGTAGCCAGGCTGGCCCTGATCCCGCTGCTTTTCTGGATTGCAGGTGTGCCCAACTGAGCATCCTTTGTATATCCACGGGCCGTTTTCTTCTTAGGCCTGCCTTCCTGGGCTGTTGCTGATCTTTCTCATGATACTCCTCCGCCATTCTCTGTTGACTTTGTCTAGTGTGCCTGACTGCTTTCTCCAGATCAGAGAGTCTGGCCAGGTAGTGGTGGCGAACACTTTTAATCCCAGCACTCGGGAAGCAGAGGCAGGTGGATCTCAGTTCAAGGCCAGCCTGGTCTACAGAGTGAGTTCCAAGACAGGCAGGGCTTCACAGAGAAACTCTGTTGGGGGTGAGGGTGAAGGTAAGGGGTCTGTGTTTCTCAAAAGAAAGGGATTTGGGAAGATCCTTGGCTGGATTACCTGAATTCTCTCAATGTGTCTTCACATCAGGTACTCTGAGCCGGTCACTGCCTAATCAGCTGTTCATGTATTCAAGGTCTCTGAGAGAAGAGGAGCGAAGAAAAGGGTATAAAAGGGTTATATAAATCCCAGCACTCGGGAGGCAGAGGCAGGCGGATCTCTGTGAGTTCGAGACCAGCCTGGTCTAGAGAGCTAGTTCCAGGACAGGCTCCAAAAACACAAAGAAAACCTGGCGCAAAAAAAAAAAAAAAAAAAAAAAAAAAAAAAAAAAAAAGGGTTATATAAATAAGACCTAAATAAGACCTAACATGGTCTTCCCCCACTCTTTTATTATGTTTTCTTTTTATTTGATGTGCATTGGTGTTTTGTCTGCATGAATGTCTGTGTGAGGGTGTCAGTTTCCCCAGGAACTGGACTTATAGACAGTTATGAGCTGCCATATAGGTGCTGGGAATTTAACTGTGTCCTCCGGAAGAGCAGCCAGTGCTCTAACCTCTGAGCCATCCATCTCTCCAGCCTTCTCCCCCTACCTTCAAGCCCCCATCCTGCAGAGGAGTGAGCCTGAGTAGTACTGCCTGCTGCCTGGTGGATTGCTGACTGATCTTGTGGTTGCAGGGCGTTCATGAACGCAAAGGCTTTGTCATGTCCTGAAGACAGTACCTCACACCTTCCTCCCAGTCCTGGTGCTACATTCTGCTGCCCCTTCTGTGGTTATTTTATTCTAAATTTATATTTTATTTTATTTTATTTTTGGTTTTTCAAGACAGGGTTTCTCTGTAGCTTTGCAACCTGTCCTGGAACTAGCTCTTGTAGACCAGGCTGGCCTCGAACTCACAGAAATCCACCTGCCTCTGCCTCCTGAGTGCTGGGATTAAAGGCATGTGCTACCACCGCCCAGTTTATTTAATTTTTGAAACAAGATTTTACTCTACAGCTTTGGATGGCCTGGAACACTCACTTTAAATTCACAGAGATCTGTTTACCTCTGCTTCCTGAGTACTGGGATTCCAGCCGGTACCCAGTCTAGAAAGATGGCTCTGTAGTTAGGAGCACTTCTAGAGGACCTGGGCTTGATTCTTATCGTCCACATAGCCGCTCGCCAGCCTCTGTAATTACAGTTCCAGAGGATCTGACACCCTTTTCTGGCCTGCTTGGGCACTGCATACAGATGATATACTTGCATACATGTAGGCAAAACACTCATCCATAACATTAAATAAAAATTAAAAATGATTAAAAATAAAAATGTAGGCCAGGCAGTGCTAATAATGCATGCCTTTTTTCTCAGCACTTGGGGTGGAGGGGGGAGGGCAGAAGCAGGAGAACCTCTGAGTTTGAGGCCAGCCTGGTCTACAGAGCGAGTTCCAGGGCAGCCAGGGCCACACAGAGAAACCCTGTCTCTAAAAAACAAAACAAAAGTTAAAGACATATGCCATCTCACCCAGCCTATTAATTAATTTTATTTTATTTTAAAGACAGGGTCTCATGTGGCCCAACTGGGCCTTGGGTTTACTGTGTAGTTGACCTTGAACTTCTAATCTTACTCTGTTCAGCCCCCCCAAATGCTGGAGTTACAAGTGTGCACCTTTACACTGGGTGTATATGGTGCTGGGAATTGAACCCGGGGCCTTGTGCATGGTAGGCAAGCATTCTGCCAACTGAAATATAACCCTAACTTTCAAGTTGAGCCTTGAAGGCTGAGTAGGAATTCTCCAAAGAGATTGAAGTGGGGTGGGGTATCGTTGCAACTGTCCCAAATGCTATTTCTTTTCTCTAAGAAGATGGAAGAGTGACACAGGGACTGTTACAGATCATTTTGATCCATCAAATAAAGATTTCTTTATGGCTTACTTACTTTATATCATGCATATGTGTTTTGACTGTGCGTGTTTATGTATGTGTGTCTGTGTATATATATGTATATATGTACGTATGTGTATGTATTGCACCATGTATCTGAATGACTACCATGGAGGCCAGAAGAAGGCCTTGGATCCCTGGAACTAGAGTTACGTATGAGTGGTTGTGAGCGGTTGTGAGCTGCCATGTGCGTGCTAAGAACCAAACCAGTGCTCTTAATCACTGAGCCTTCTCTCCAGCCCCAATATTTTCTTTAAAAAAAAAAACAAAACCTGTTTTGTTTATGTGTGTGTGAGAGAGAGACAGAGACAGAGAGAGAATAAACTGTAAACCGACAACCTACATAGGGGTTGGTTTGAATAAATTAGTCTATCCATTTTTTTTTTTTGGTTTTTTTTTTTTTTGGTTTTTCGAGACAGGGTTTCTCTGTGGCTTTGGAGCCTATCCTGGAACTAGCTCTCTAGACCAGGCTGGTCTCGAACTCACAGAGATCCGCCTGCCTTTGCCTCCCGAGTGCTGGGATTAAAGGCGTGCGCCACCACCGCCCAGCTTAGTCTATCCATTAAATAGAGTGTTAGTGAGCATTAAATACAATTTTTTCTGAGGCAACAGGACTACAAGTTCAAAGACAGGGTAGGCCACCAGGTGAGATCCTGCCTTAAAAAAATAGATGATGGGGGTGCTGGATAGATGGCTCAGAAATTAAGATCACTGACTGCTCTCCCGGAGGACCTGGGTTCAATCCCTATCACCCACATGGCAGCTCACAACTGTCTGTAACTCTAAGATCTGACACCCTCACAGAGACATACACGCAGGCAAAACTCCAATGCACATAAAATAAAAATAAATATAAAAAATAGATAGGATTCCCTATCCGTATCCCTCAGCTCAGACCCCAGTACACTGTATTGCAGGATACGGACGTGGAAACCACCTGAGCTTTCCCTGCTCACACAGGCATCTCTGCCATTGCTGTTGCCTCGGAGTCACCCTGCCCCTTTGCCCCACCCTCCCATTCGCTTCCAGCAATCTTTAATCTGGTCTTTCTTTCTTTTTCTTTTATGCATTTATTTTGTGCTGAATTTATTCCAAGGCTGTAACATTTGTAGCTTCTGTTTCTTCTAGGAATTCTTTTTCTTTTGTGCAGCCTCCTCTTCTGGCTTAGAAACAGTTGTTCCTTTCCAGTGAGGGGGTCACCTCCGTGTGTCGGGAGCTCATGTATGGATTAGTATGCTCATGAGTTCTGGTAGTGGGTGCTTTGCTGGAGTACACCTGGTGTGCTCAGTGGCTGGAGAATCCACAGCTGACCCTAAGTGGTGCACTGCTCTCTGTAAGCCCGGGAGACACTCAGCAGTGTTTTAGCCACCGACGCTGGCCAGCTCCACTGTTTGCCCCGTGCACATCTGCTGACTGTGCCATCTGCTGCCAGACCAGCGCTCGCTGCTCCTTTAAAATGACGGCTTTTGGTGGGACGTAGTCTCCGTGGCTTTCCGATATACAAACCCTGGATGGCCTGGGCAGTTACATGGATGTTCTTAAAGTGAATATAAAGCCAGGCGGTGGTGGCGCACATCTTTAATCCCAGCACTTGGGAGGCAGAGGTAGGTGAATCTCTGTGAGTTCGAGGCCAGCCTGGTCTCAAGAGCTAGTTCCAGGACAGACTCTAAAGCTACAGAGAAACCCTGTCTCGAAAAACCAAAAAAGAAAAAAAGAAAAAAGGGAATTCAAAGATTTAAAACTCTTGAATTGTATAATTGTGTAGGGTTTTCTGGATCAAGAAAGTAGTGAGCCATTTTCATAGGTCATTTCAGGCTGCTTACAGGGAGAGGGTGTCTTCGTTTCTTTCCTGTTCATTCGAGAATATTACATAAATGGAGTTGTATGGCGTCTACCTTTTTTTATTATTTATACAATATTCTGTCTGTGCGTATGTCTGCAGGACAGAAGAGGGCACCAGACCTCATTACAGATGGTTGTGAGCCACCATGTGATTGCTGGGAATTGAACTCAGGACCTTTGGAAGAGCAGGCAATGCTCTTAACCACTGAGCCATCTCTCCGGCCCAGCATCTATCTTTTTATTGTTTTTGTTCCTACTCATAATTCTCTGGAGATTGCTAGTATAGGTATCAGTACTTGTCCCCTTTTATTGCGAAACAATGTTCTAATTTAATGGATTTACAAAATTAGCAGTTCACAGCAGTTAGAACACTGGCTGCTCTTCCAGAGGACCTGGGTTTGATTCCCAGCACCCACATAGTGGCTCTCAGTCACCTGTAAGTCCTGTTCACAGAGACCCAACAGCCTCTCTGGCCTCCTTGGTCACTGGGCATGCACATGGTGCACAGATGTAGGGCAGGCAGGACACCCATACCCATAACTTAAGTATTTTTAATAGCAAAAACCCACCAAATATAACAACTTGCCTGTTGAAGGGAGGCTTTGGGGAGTGGGTGATGCTGGAGATTGGATGCAAGGCCTTGACCATGCCAGACAAGATCTTCCATAACTCTTAAGGATTTTTCCCTTGTTATATTGAGACAGTCTTGTAGTCCAGGCTGGCCTTGAACTTGAGATTTTGTATGAGTCTGTGCACAGATATGCCACAGTGTATGCAAATACAGAGATCAGCTTGCTAGAGTGGTTTCTTTGTCTCTACCACGTGAGTTCTGGGGACTGAACTCGGGCCTTCAGGCTTGGCAGCAAGCACCCTTACCCCTGAGCCACCTCAAGGGCCCTGTTCCGACTTTAGTATGTGTACTGTCAAAATGGGTGCTAGTTCAGTAATTCTGGCGGGTATGTAGTGGTGCTCAGTGTGATCTTAATTTACATGTGCTTACAATTATTTATATGTACTTATTTATCATCTGTATCCCTTCATTAGTAAAATGCCTCTTCATGTTCTTGTCCTGCCTATAACAAAATATTAGGGAATAGATTATATTTTTGAAAGATACTGGTGTCCATAAGTCGTCCTGTGTTGTGTGTTTGTATCTCCCCTCCCCCCCCCATGCACATCGATTTCTGTCTTTGTCTGTACTCGGTTACACTAGCTTCATCAAGTGAACAGTGCTGTGGGAGCTCCTTCCCCTCCTTCAGCCAATAGCCTTTAAGATTCCTGTCAGAGAGCAAGGGCAACTGCATTTACAGTATAAGAGACACGCCCACGTGGACTGGTATCTTAAAGGCTATTGGCTGAAGGAGCAGAAGGAGCTCCCACAGCAGAACAGTCTTCCATTCTCTGGGTGAGATTGCATAGACCTGGCACTGCTTCTCCAGTCCATGAGCTGATTCAGTGGAGCCGTCCAGGCCTGGAGAGTTCAGACTATAAACCTGATTTCCTTATGAGCTACAGTCTCTATTCACTTGGGAGTGAGTGACTTGTAGTGATAGATGTTCTTTTTCTCTATTTTAGGAATTGGTCTATTTATTATAAATGATCAAATTTATATTTAGAGTTGTTCATAGTATTAGTTTTTTCTTTTGATATCTATGGGGATTTTAGGGATATCTGTTTCATTATGTTTTGATAGGGGGTCGTTTGAAACAAGATTTTACTGTGTAGCCCAGGGTGGAGCTTGTGATCCTCTTGCCTCTACTTCTCAGGTGCTAGGATTACAGGTGTCCGCAACCCTACCAGGTCTTATGAAGTGTTTAAAACGGACTTGGAACTTCATCCGTTCTAGTCAGCATCCTACCAAGGTGGCTTCTTCTCCAGCACATAAGTACCATAGTGTTGCTGTTCTCGTTGTTTTGGGCTTCTTTGAAACAAGGCTTCTCTGTGTATCCCTGGCTATCGTAGAACTCACTTCGAAGACCAGGCAGGCCTCAAATTCAGAGATCTTCTTGCCTCTGCCTCCTGAGTGCTGGGACCAAAGGCATATGCCACCATTGCCTGGCTTAATCTAGACAGTTTCTCATTGAGCCTCCTTTCCCAGGTGATTCTGGATCGTGTCAAGCTGATTAGACCCTAATTAGAACCATCACAGTTTACAGTCCACTCTCCTGCTTACTAACTGCTAAGATTAACATGTACCTAACAATTGTCTTAATTTTCTTGACTAAGATTGGTGGTGCATGCCTCTAATCCTAGTACAAAGACAGGCAGATCTCTGAGGCCAAGGCCAGCTTGGTCTGCATAGCAAATTCTAGGTTACATAATGAGAACTAGTCTCAAAAAGGTATGTGCCACCACACCTAACATACCTTTTTTAAAAGAACAGATAAAATTGTATTATTTGAAGTATGTGTTTAGTGTGGAACAATGCGATCTAGCTAAGCAGCATATGCATGGCCTCACACAGTTACCATTTTTTTGTGGTGAGAGTGGGCGGGGAGGCAGGAGAGATGCTCAGAGTCTAAGAGCACTGACTGCTCTTGCAGAGGATCTGGCTTTGGTTCCCACCACCCACATGGAGACTCAACTGTCTGTAACTCCAGTTCCGATGGTTTGGTGCCCTCTTCTGGCCCTCAAGGGCATTGCACACAAATGCTGCACTTCCATATCTGCAAGAAAAGCACTTATTCACATAAAATAAAAATGAAGAAATCCTTTCTAAGCAAACAAACTTCTGGGGCTGGGGTAAAGTGCAATCTTGAGGACCCGAGTTTGACTCTTGGTGGCAGCACGTGCCTGTAATCTCAGTACTAGGACAGAGACAGGAGGATGTGGGAGTGCTTTGCTGGCTTTCCAGCCTGCCAAATTAGTGAGCTCAGGTTCAGTGAGTAACTTTGTCTCAAGAAATAAAGTGGATTTAGGCAGACCCCTGTGAGTTCAAGGACAGCCCGCTCTAAATAGTGAGTTTCAAGACAGCCAGGGCTATGTAGTAAGACCTTGCAAGATGGGAGGGGGGCGAGGAAAATACCTGATGTTAACCCTGGGCTTTGACCTGCACACACACAACACTATAATCTACACTCTTAATCTTTTTTTTCCCATTTATCATGGTCACCAGGCTTGGTGGCAAACGGCGTTTACCTGCAGAGCCGTCTTAATGTGTCTGCTTCTTTGTTGTTTTTCATATTGGTTTAATTTAATTTATTTATTTTGAGACAGGGTCTTACCCTCTACCTCTGTGGCCTGAAGCTTGCTATGTAGACCAGTCTGGCCTCAAAAGCATATCTAGCTGTTTGTGCCTCCTGGCACTAGCTCAAGGTCACTTTCCTCCGGGATGCCCAGCACCCCCATCTTCTCTTGGTGTAGCTGGGTGGAGTCTAACATGGGCAAGTAGCCTGGGTTCCATCCTAGCACTGCAAGAAAATCAGAAAGGAAGAGAATAGGAGTTTCCGTCTCTGTTCTCCACCCTCATGCTGTCTCCCTCTGGCTGTCAGCCCCTTGTCTTTCCCCATTTGAACTGAGGCCCGGAGTGGCTAAGTCCCCACGCACCCTAAATTTCTAGCCGCCTGCTTTTCTCTCACTTTTGTTTTCCTCTCTGAGGTTTGTAGTTGTCCTCACAGGCGTTTAATCCATCCTGAGTTAGCAAAGTCGCCTTCGTCCTTTGAAATTACTGTGATCTCAGAGTAAATGCCTGTTATCTTGCCTTCTGTAATTTGGATCATTTCCATATGGCTAATAGAGGCTTGGTTGTATTCAGGTTTTTGTTTCTTTGTTTGCCATTTGCTTGTTTTGTTTTTTGGAAATGTCTCACTTGTGTACTCTAGGCTAGCCTCAAATTGATGATCTTCCTGCCTCCGCCTGTTAAGTGCTGAAATTGTGTGTGAGTGTGTGTCTGTGTGTGCGCGTGTGTATATGTGTGTGTATATATGTGTGTGCGCGCGTGGGTCTTTATGTATGTTTGTGTATGTACATGTGTGTGTCCACTCCCAAATTTAGATTCAGGGTCTGACTTATTGTTTGGTTTCAGAAGGATATCCTAGGCTTCAAAAGTTTCTGGCTGTTTATCAGGGGTTGAAGTTCTGGGTTCAAGAGTGCATTGGTGTCCATCTGTAATCTCAGCACAGGGGAAGTGGGGGCAGGAAAATCAGCAGTTCAAGGCTATCCTGGACAGGATGAGACCCAGTCTCCGAACAAACAAACAAGCAAGAATTTTGGCTTGGAGATGATAGTCTGGGGATAATTTCTCTGTTCTCTGGGGAAGGAGAATCAATACCCTGTGGAACCATGTACCTATAGTCTTTCTCAGGTCAGAGACATGCCAGCACCCAGGGAGACCTGATACTGGACAAGCCGAGAGCATTTCTCTGGACTTGTCTTTGTCAAGGCCTCTCCATTAAGGGGTCTCTGTTGCTGTTGTCATTACTAGGGCAGTGTGGACATTCTCAGGCTGACCCTCCAGGGTGAACTGACAGGAGATGAACTTGAGCACATAGCCCAGAAGGTATCACGGTGTCTGCTGGGGCAAGGCCTCCTCTCAGCCAGCTCTTCATTGCTCCTGACCCTTCCTTCACCCAGGTGTTGCCTGGAGCCACATCTGTTGCTGCAAGCCTGCGAGCATCTCCTGCAGACACACCCAGCTAACCCAGCCTTGTGCTTTGGGAAGTGGGAGGCCCCTCTAAAATAAAAGCTAACCCAAGTTTTCTACTAACGTCCCCTGCCCTATGTCCTTGTTGCTGTGTGGCTGCTCTTGGGGGGCAAAGAAATCAGACTGAAGCTTCCTGTAGGTCTCTGTGTGGGTTGAGGGCAGAAGGTCCTGGTTGCTGTGTGGTTTCTGAGTCACTTCTGTCTCTCTGGCAGGCGGGCAGGAAGACTTACGCCATGGTGTCTGATCGCTCCTCTGGGCATGCTCTGTCTTCAGAACTGGTGGAGTCCCATGATGGGCACGAAGAGATTATTAAGGTGAGCTTTGTTCATGTCCCCTTTTCCTCTCTGCTCCCCCATCCTGCAAGTATGTGATTGACAGCTCATACACCGGCTGGAGACATCAGGGAGATGCTAGCTAGCTCCTGGTCATCTCCTGCAGCGGTTCTACCACCAGAGTACACCCTTGCAGTGGCTTTGGCCGAGCCTGGCCCCAGGCTTGGGCATGAACAGTTTTCCTTCTTTTTTAAAAATAACTTTATTAGAGGCTGGGGAGTTGACTCAGTGGTTAAAAGCACTTGCTGTGCTTGTATAGGACCTGAGTTGGGTTCCCAGCACCCATGTCAGGTGACTCAAAACTGCCTGTTACTCCTCACCAGGGAGTCTGATGCCCTCTTCTGGCCTCCACAGGCAACTGCACTCATGTGCACAGTCTCCAGACTTACATTGTTCTATTATTAATAAAAACTCGGGAGTTAAATATCGGGATAAAAACCTGATTGGTAGAGAAGTGACCAGTGGCCTCCTCTTTCTCTCCTTCTCTGATCCAACAGGGCCTGTGAATCTTTTAAGCCACTCCCTCCTACTTCCTGTGTCTCCTTATATGTGTCCTGGGTTCTCCAAAGGCTAATTCTGGTCAGCTGGTGGCTAACTTTGCACTCTGGTTCAAAGTAAACTTTATGGGCAGTCGCAGAGTTTCAGTGCAAACAAATTTCTCACAACAGTTTCCTATACAGATATACATAATACACATAATTAAAAGTTTAAAGATGTGTGGCTAGGGAACTGGCTTAGAGGTTAAAAGCAAGGGTGCTCTTCCCAAGGACCCGGGTTTAAGTCCCAGAACCTGCATGGTAGCTTACAGTTGTCTGTAACTTCCATGTCAGGGAATCTAATACCTTGCAGGGTACCAGGCACATGTGGTGTACAGACAGACATGCTTGCTGGCAAAACTCCAATGCACATATAAATAAATAAATAGTTTTTAAATTAAAAATGTATTTAAAAAATTAAAAATAACTTTAGAACATAATATAGAGTTGAGCCAATGCTCTTTACCTCTGAACCATCTCTTCAGCACCCCTATTTTTATTTATTTATGTATTAAACCATTTCTTTTTTCTTTTTTTTTACTTATTTATTTATTATATATATAACATTCCTTCCATGTATGCTTGTACGCCAGAAGAGGGCACCAGATCTCGGTACAGATGGTTGTGAGCCACCATGTGGTTGCTGGGAATTGAACTCAGAACCTCTGGAAGAGCAGTCAGTGCTCTTAACCTCTGAGCCATCTCTCCAACCCCCTATTTTTATTTTTAAGATAGGATTTCACTTTGTAGTTTGGACTAGCCTGGAACTCCTGCCTCAACCTCTTAGGTGTTAGAATTACAAGTGTGTGCTACCACAGCCAGCTGCAAATGGAATTTTGTTTATTACTATATTTATTTATTTGTGTGTACATGTTGGGGAAGAGTTATGTGTGTACATGTGTGCTGTGTGCATGTGCAAAGGCCAAAGTCACTGTCACTGTTGGCCTTTTCCCCCGAGGCCTGTCCTTTCTCAGCTCCCCTGGAAGCTCTCGAGCCCTGGAGACCTTTCTGTCTCTGCCTCACTTGAAGCTGGGGTCACAGCACTTATGGGGAAGCCAGTGTGCTACCTGGGGCTGGAATTTGAATCTTGTCCTCATGGTTTCAGAGAAGTGCTCCTAACCATTGAGCCACCACTCTCCAGCCCCTGCCAAGGTTTCATCTTTGGATTGCTGACTGCTAGGATATAGGAAGACAGCCTGTTTGTACATTGAGGTGGTGTCCTTCAGCCTTGCTGCTCTAGCTGCGGCGGCGTTCCCTGGGGATTTTAGACGGCTCTCTACACTAGGTTATGTCATCTGCAAATAGGCATTGCTTCACTTCTTCCCTTCCAAACGGAATGCCTTTAATTACTTTATTTATTTTCCTTACCCAGAGTAATTGCATGCCTCTTGAAGAAGAGGAAGCTACCTCATAGTCTAGCAGGATAACCGTTGTAAACATCTTACTGTATACCCTCCTCGATAAATACATGTATCTCTTTAAAAAAAGAGAATGTTAGTAAGCACTGTTCCATCATCTCCTCCTCCGCCCACACTGAATGACACATTGTAACGCCTTCTGTGTCTAGACCTATCAGCATTTTAATGGCAGCATAATATTCCACTAAACGCTATGACTTATTGAATTCATTATTCATTGTTGCACATTTTGTCTGTTTTTCTTTTGTATCCATGTCTAATACTTGGCTGAGCATAGATGCCACTGAATGTACGTATGCTAGCGGTCAGAGCTGTTTCACTGCTGGAAAAGGCTGTGCCGAGCAGAGCCTTCAGTCCTTCTTCAGACCTCTTCCTGTGGGGACTGAGTGACTGGCTCAGCGTGCATCCTTCTGGCCACTTTTCCATCAAGTCACATGGTGTGATTGTGTGTGTGCTGGTATGGTTGTGTGTCGTTTAGCTGACTTTGTTGTTAGGATAAATTCTTAGAAGCAGATTAAATAGGTCCAAGAGCACTACATTTTGGGGCTGGGCTGTAGCTGAGTTGGTAGTGCTTGTCTAGCGTGTATGAAGACCCGAGTCTGGTCCCCAGCTCTGCCTACACAGAGTAGTGGGAATGCATTTCCAACTCTTCTGAGCTGAGTCACCAATTTGTCTCCGGGTAAGCTCATGCTCACAGTATGCTCTTTCCTCCTGGGAGTGCAGCTGCGTGCTTCTTAGCTAAACAGTGCCGTCCCCATTGCAGGTGTACCTGAAAGGGAGGCCTGGAGACAAGATGATCCATGAGAAGAACATCGACCAGCTGAAGAGTGAGGTCCAGTACATCCAGGAGGTGCGGCCCCATTCCTGGGAGGGAGGGAACACCTAGAGTCCCTGAGCCTAAAATCTGGGGGGCTCCCTTTTATTTCTGCTCTTTTTGTGTCACTGCAGTGCCCATGGCCTCCTATGTGTTTATATATTATTTATTTATTTTTACTTGTTATTTGTTTTCTGGGACAGGATCTCTGTGGAGCCCTGGCTGTCCTGGAACTCTTTATGCAGGCCTCTGTTTCCCGAGTGCTATCAAATAGCATTCTTGACCTTTGGATCTAATCCATTAATCAACAAATAATCAAGTATCCTGCACCAGGCCAACTCTATGGCTGTTTGGCTGTGTGGTCCGCCACCTTCCCCAGTGTTTCCCAGCCCCTGCCTGGCTGGTCTCCTCCTTAGCACTCACCGCTGGATTCCACACTGTGCATCTTACTTGTCTCTTCAGCTAGCATGCCAGTGCTGCCAGGGGAGGAGTTAATTTATCTTGTTGCTTACACTGGAGAGACTGGGTTGTCACCTCACCCAAGCACAATTCCTGTCTGCAACTCTGTGTATCACAATGTCAGACTGAAGTAGTATGGGTCGGGGATGTGACCCAAAGGTTTGCTTTCCCTGCCCTGAGCCTCAAGTGTCTTGGCCTTCTTTTCCCCAGGCCAGGAACTGCCTGCAGAAGCTCCGGGAGGATATAAGTAGCAAGCTTGACAAGAGTCCAGGAGACCCTCTACAGCGGCAGGAGATCCAGGTACTTGGGAATGGTGCTGACTCTCGGGCATGACCAGGAAGGGAGAGCACGGAGAGGCTCCGGCTTCCTGAGAGCTCACAGAAATAGGGCTCCAGCATGTAGCCTTGGACATCCTAGGTATCCAAACTTCTTGTAAGTTGCTCTTGCCAAATTTGGGTGAGCCTAAGTAGAAATGGAAGTCATATATATATATATATATATATATATATATATATATATATATATATATATATATATATATATATATATATATATATATATATAATTTCTGTATTTTTTTATTTTGAGACAAGATTTTTCTATGCAGCCCTAGCTGTCTTAGAACTCACTATGTAGACCAAGATGGCCTGGAACTCACAGAGATCCTCTAGCCTCTGGCTCCCAAGTGCTGGGATTAAAGGTGTGAACTACCACACCCAACTAACATTTATTATTTTTATTTTATGTGTGTGAGCCTTTGCCTGTCTGTGTGTATATGTACCATGTCTTCACCCAATGTTCCGGAAGGCCAAGAGTGTCAGATCCCTGGGACTGAAGTCACAGGTGATTATGAGCTCTATGGGGGTGCTGGGACTTGTGGGTCTTTCCAGTCCCAAAATGGAAGTCTTGATCCAGTCTGCTATTTGTGTATGCAGTTACTCAACGCTGGGCTAGGAAACTCCATCCTGTCCCTGTATCCTTAGCCTGACCAAGATGTAGGAAGCAGAGACATCAGCAACCTAGGAGCAAACACTGTAAATCTTCTCTGGGAGAGTAGTGTGGGATTCTGCTATCCAGCTTTCTCAAAGCTCCAGAACAGGAGTGGCCTCAGAAGCAGAGCGAGCTCCTTTTGAGGTCTCACTCTGGCTCCTGAGACCTGAGTTTGAGTCAGATGATCTTTCTCCAGCAGCAGCCCCCTCCCTGTTCTGAGCCGCTGGTGCCAAAAGGGCTCCTCCTTGTCTCCACTGATTTCATGGGCTGGGCTGGATGTTTCCAGGTTTCCTTTTTTTTTTGGCTGAAGGCAGCACCCTCTGATGTCACACCTGGCTGGGCTGGTGGGAGGCACCTTGTTGAGTGCCACCAGAATTTTAGTGCACAGTCAGAACTAGACCCCAATCCCAGGCCCCTTGTTGAGATCATGTGATGAGCAGTAGCAAAAGCTTTTCCTCTCTTGGTTAGTCTTTGTCAAAACTTGTCAGAATCTCCATGGAAAGGAAACCTCAGTGTGCATGGCAAGCAGCAGCTTGTATTCCTGGGAGGGATGCACCTCAGACCTTTTCCAGTCTCTGCAGGCTTTAGCCTGAGGTCTCTCACCCACCCTACAGGTTACAGTTCCCTCTCAAGGCCATCTTGCAGCCCACCCTCTACTTTCTGTTTGCCTTGGAGCGCTAGGAATCTTTCCCCTCCCAGGCTCCCACCTTCTCTTCTTTTTCCTATTTCTTTCCCTTCTCCCTTTCCCTTCTCTTCCATAAAAGATAAAAAGAATATTTTTACATTTATTTTGTATGTGAACCTGCACACGTGTTGAGTGTGTGTATGTGTGTGTATGCATGTGAACCTGCACACGTGTTGAGTGTGTGTATGTGTGTGTATGCATGCACTCATGCCATGACACACATGTGGATGTCGGGACAAATTTCTGGAGTCAGTTCTCTCCTGCCAGGTGTTTCTGGGGACTGAACTCAGGTGGTTTGGTGGCAAGTGACCCTGAGCCTCCTCACTGCTCTGTAGACTCTGGGCCTCCTCACTGCTCTGTAGGGTTTGACATCTTAGAAATGTAATGCATCAGAATTGTTTGCCAGGTTGCTCAATTGTTTTTAATCTGGATTTTTTCTTCTCTACACAGGTGGTACTAGAAAAGCCAAATGGCTTCAGTCAGGGTCCCACGTCTCTCTACAGCAGCCCACCTGAGGTAAGTAGCAGGGGAGACCATGGTGAACTGAGCTTAACCGGCAGGCAGCATTCCCTGCCCCCAGCCGTTCCACCTCATACCTCATTTGGTAAAAAAAAATCTAACAGAGACAGGAAAAGTGGAAGTTCTGCAAGCTGGCTGCTTAGGAGTAGCCACTGCAGGCAGACTGGAGCAGGCGGGTCCTCCAAGAGGATGACTTTTCTTGGCTGCCCCTTGGGTGAGACTTACGAGCTTTAAAGGAGGTGATGCCTGGGTCCCATCCCTGGAGATGTAGAGTAATTGTTTTTAAATGTTCATGAGTGTTTTGCAAGCATCTGTGTATGTACACCATATGTGTGCCTGGTGCCCTGGAGGGCAGAGGAGGCTGTTGGATTCCCCTGGACTTAGTGTTACAGTTTTGAGCCATCATGTGGGTGCTGGGAACTGAACTTGGATCCTCTGGTAGAGCAGGAGGATCTCTTAACTGCTGAGTCATCTCCGTAGTGCCAGCATCATGTTTCTGTTTTTTTTTTTTAAGATTTATTTATTATGTATATAACATTCTGCCTCCATGTATGCCTGCACACCAGAAGAGGGCACCAGATCTCATTACAGATGGTTGTGAGCCACCATATGGTTGCTGGGAATTGAACTCAGGACCTCTGGAAGAGCAGCCAGTGCTCTTAACCACTGAGCCATCTCTTCAGCCCCCCATGTTTCTGTTTTTTTAAAGATTGTATTTATTCATTATGTATAGTGTTCTGGCTGCATGTATGCTTACACACCAGAAGGGGGCACCAGATCTCATCCTAGATGGTTGAGCCACCATGTGGTTGCTGGGAATTGAATTCATGACCTCTTGAAGAGCAGTCGGTGCTCGTAACCTCTGAGCTGGAAGAGCTCTCCAGCTCTGAGCATCATGTTTTTTTAAGTGAGTCTAATATTTATCTAAAGTTGAGTACCATTCTTTTCTTTCTTTTTCTTTCTTTTCTCTTCTTTTTTTCCCGAGACAGGGTTTCTCTGTAGCTTTGAAGCCTGTCCTGGAACTAGCTCTTGTAGACCAGGCTGGTCTCGAACTCACAGAGATCCACCTGCCTCTGCCTCCCAAGTACTAAGAGTAAAGGCATGCATGCACCATTACTTCTGGGCATAAGTACCATTATTTTCTGTGCACAGACACTCATTTAAATGCATGCACAAATGCACATGCATAAGCAAACATGTACCTATATTTCTCAAATCCAGGATCATGTTAGACATTACTTCTGTTCACTTCTCCTCTTGTTTGCTATGTAAAGCGCTCTTACTCCTGAGGCATTTTCCCAGCCTCCTGGCTTTTTATTTAAGCCTTTTGTTGTTGTTTTTTGTTTTTGAGACAGGGTTTCTCTGTGTAGTGGCCCTGGAACTCATGCTGTAGATAGGCTGTCCTAGAACTCACAGAGATCCTCCTGCCTCTGCATCCTGAGTGCTGGAATTAAAGGTGTGCACCACACCACCTGGTTTTATTTAAGTTTTTCCATGTTATTTCATTCTTCTCAGCTGCTGTGCTTTTTAAAAAAACGAGACTTGTACCTTGTGTCTTAGGGTTTCTGTTGCCATGAAGAGGCACCATGACCACAGCAACTCTTGTAAGGAAAACATTTAATTGAGGTGGTGACTTATAATTTCCAAGGTTCAATCCATTACCAACATGGCCTGCAGGCAGACATGGTGCTGGCTACATCTTGTCAGAAGGCAGCAGGAAGTAGACTGAGGCACTGGGCATGGCTTAGGCATATATGAGCCCTCAAAGCCTTCCCCTCAGTGACACACTTCCTCCAGCAAGGCCACACCCACTCTCACAAAGCCACACCTCCTAGTAGTGCACTCCCTATGAGTTACATTCAAACCACCACAATAAGATATGCTAACTATAGAAAATGTGGGAATTCAGAAACAGAAAAGTAAAAGGAGAAAATTTTCAGAGTTTTAGTCTCTGCATCAGTGGCAGCAGTAGCCTGTGAGCATCCTGAGGGCTTCACCTCACCTTAGGGATTGCCACGAGGAAGAAAGCCAGATTCTTGACTACACTAACTCTAGGGCGGGTCAGAGTGAAGCAAAGTTGGCAGTTTATTAATAAAGATAAGGGATAGTACACGTTTCAGATTCCGTGTGGACCACAAAAGAGGGAGAGCTCAGGGAAACGGCTGCACGCGGGTTTCACTAGAGGGACCATCACCGTCTTTACAGTGGTGGTTTATGATCTTGCAGCTTTCTAGATTACACTGCTAGAAAGACATAACTTACAACACGGTTTGAAGACTAAGCAAAACTTAAGTTTTAAGTTTAAAAATCAAAATATATGAGCTGATTTATTTCTAGTCTGAAAGAATTTCTTTTTGTTAATGAGATTGTCAAGTGGCTTAAAACATAGGTTTTTTTTAACATTTATTTATTTATTGTGTGTGCATGAACATGTGAATGCCCTCACATGTGCATGAAGGTCAGAAGACAGCTGGGGGGAGATGGTTCTCTCCTGTGAGGAGATTTATGAGGGATATTGTCTGGGTGTTTGGGATGACAGAGGAGTGATAATATGGTCATGTTTACAAACATTTTGTCCCCAAGTGAGCTCAGTTCATTTGCTATTGTTAGCATCTTTGTTTAACTCCTCTTAGGAAAGCCAGTGTGTCTAACCACTCTTGGCTTTATCAGTGTTCACAGTTTTGTCTCCCTGCCAGATTCCAGAAATATGGGGTTTCTTTCTCTTCCCCTGACCCCTCACCTTTCCTGTCTCTCTGTCCAGTCTCATCTCCAAAGGGGAAAAGTTATACTTTGGTGAAATGTTCTCTGCCTTCTCAGTCTGCAAATACTCAGTTACAGTTTTGAGATTGCATGGCACTCTGCATTTCCTTGTTTGCTTCTGTTTCTGTGGTGGGGGCTTTTCTTTGTTTGTCCTGTTTTTAGGGGCTTCTGTCTGTTTGATACAGAGGCTTGAACCTGGGTCTCTTCAACAGTCATGGCCTCTACCACTAAAGTGCACACCCAGCCCCAAGAACAGTTTTTTTGGGTTGGGCTCTTTGGCCTTCACGTATAGAATTGAATCACATTCATCCATTACTCACCGCATATCAGGCCCATCGAGGCCTCTCGCTGATTGTACTGGTTTTTCTTCTTTTCCCACTAACTAGAAAATACTTATTATATGACTTTAAATAAAATTACTGTAAAGCGATTTCAGTTTACATGATGGACTTATGTCTTTTAAATCATTTTGCTCAAAATGCATTTTTAGGGTCTGTTTGTATTACTATATGAAATCTGATGTGTTGAGCCATGCATGACACATTATGGCACATGATGGCACATGATGATAGCGCATGATAGTACATGATGGCACATGATGATAGCACATGATGATGGCACGTGATGGCACATGATGATGACACATGATGATAGCACATGATAGCACATGATGGCACATTCCTGTAATCTCAGGACATGGGAGACCGAGGCAGGAGGAACAATGTCAGGTTGAAATGTAGTTTGTTCTCATGTGTAGTTTTATAACTGCCTTTTATTGTTGTTTTATATTGTATTACATGATAAAATCTCTCTTTCTCCCTTCCTCCCCCTCTTTCTTTCTCTCTCTAGTACTTAACCTCTTACACATGTTAAGCAAGCAGCCTGCTACAGAGCTGAACCTCTGACATGTTTTAATTAATGTAAAAAATCTCCATGTCATTGAAAAGGTCTTCTGAGAAGATAGTTGAAGTAAATGTGTCAGGGTTGTATCCCAGGAGCCTGTTGGTAAGGCTAGCAAGGACTCGACAAAGTGACTTAATTAATGTCCAGACTGTTCCTTCCCCATGGGTCACCGTATTTGACAAATAAGTTACTGGTAATAATTATAGTAACACCTAGCAATAGCTGCCTATATTCTTCTTTTTTTTTTAATATTTATTTATTTATTATGTATACAATGTTCTGTCTGTATGCCTGAAGGCTAGAAGAGGTCGCCAGACCTCCCTACAGATGGTTGTGAGCCACCATGTGGTTGCTGGGAATTGAACTCAGGACCTTCGGAAGAGCAGGCAATGCTCTTAACCACTGAGCCATCTCTCCAGCCCTGCCTATATTCTTCTTAGAAGCTCCAACCCCCACCAGGTACTGCCTTGCCAGCTCTGGAGACAGCCTGTGAGGCAGGGTGTGGTGAGGAGTCTTCCCCACTCTCACACTTAGAAATGGAGGCCTGCAGGAGCCAGGAAGAATGAAAAGGCAGGGGATGCCTCCCTGCACCCGGCTGAGAGTTCTGTGCCAGGATGAAGGTCTTGCTGCTTCCTAGTGTGCAAGACTGGGAGAGTCTGTCAGACTCAGGAGTTATGCAGCAGAAGTGAGAGCGAGACCCTGCATGCCTGCTCAGCCTCACCAGCAGCCCACGGCTGGGTGTGTCTGGGAGGGACAGCTAGCCGGCACCTCAGGGGGCCGCCTTTCTTCATCACATCAGATCCCTGCGCTTCACGCTTTTCTCTAAACCTGCCTATGCAGCAGTAAGCCCTTTCCATGCTGATTCTGTGTGAGTCATGGCAACTGCTAAAGATGTGCCCTCGGGCTTTGGGGCTGCCCTTGGTGTGTTGGGAGCCAAATAGCCACTGTCCTTGAGCAAGGTCATTGTTCTCAGAAAGCTTTACTCTGATCCCAGGACTGGTAGTTTATACCTTTAATCCTAGCCAAGGAAGGCTGAGGCTGGAATGCCACGAAACTGAGGTCAGACTGGGCTGTATATAGTGAGTTCCAGATCAACCTGGACTACAGAATGAAACCTTAAGTCAGAGCAACAGCAAAGCAGTCTAATTGGGAGGAAGGCACGTCCTTAAAGACAGCACCCCTCCCCCCACCTCTGAGAAGTCATTCCCAAGCCAGTGAGATGACCAGGTAACACTGCCCTGAAGTCTCTGAGACCCACAGGGAGGAAGGAGGGAACCACCTCCAACAAGTGGTCTTCCAACCTCTGTATGTGTTCAGTGCTCCACACACACTCCGCCACCCCAACATACAAGGTACATGTTAAAAAAGTAAGCGTTTGAGAAGAAACTATTCTCTTAAAGGGTTTAAAAATAACTTTATCCTAAATCCTTGAGTGATTTGAGCCTGGCCAAGTCCCTTAGGGGTTAAGAGAGAATGTTTTTGTGGACCCTGTGTGATGCTCATTCTTTTGTCAGGGTGGTCCCTACAGGTGGTACAAATCCCAGCGTTGGGCAGAAAGGTGGCCTTCTCTTACCAAGTCATAGATGGGCAGCTTCCTTTCCTTTCTCTGTTCCTGTTCTAGGCTGACACCTGCATGAGCGAAGATGTCGAGAGCTTGAAGAAGACCGTGCGGGAATTGCTTGCCAAGCTGCAGGAGGCCGAGCAGCGACACCAGTCAGACCGTGTGGCTTTCGAGGTAAGATGTAGGATCTGGAGAGACGGTGTCCTCAGGACTGGCTCCTGGATGAAGTGCCAGCGACTTTCTCAGCATGGAGTTTGTTTCTCTGGGTGAACGGCAGCCAACAATGCAATGTTCTGAAGCCTTGCTCACCTCCTGTCTGCCTCTGCTTTCCCTGGATGTTAGTTAAAGTGTTTGCTGTCCACATCTGGCCGCAGTTTAAAGGTCAGGTCTTTTCTTTTCCTTTCCCTTCTGTGCTGAGGCCTATGCCTTCCTTCTGCTTGTTAGGCAATGCTCTACCTTGGGACCACATGGCTAGCCCTTGAAGGTTGGCTCTTGATTCTCTGTTCTACTGAAGTGGAGTAGTAGTCCTGGATGGGGTCCACAGATAACTCAAGAATCATTGCTGTGTGTACCATAATAAGAATCACAGCTTCCGAGGCTCCTTGTTGGCAAGCACTGTTGCTGTCCTGTTCACAGAACTCCAGTGCCTGGTGTAATACATGGCATAAGGTAGGTCTTTCGTAAGTGGAGGCTGAGTGAATAAGTCTGGGTTGTCAAAAAGATAACCAGGCTGGTGGACACACAGGGCTTTGCCACCTTTGTTATTGTTATAGTTGATTCTTTTCTTTATTTTATGTGTTTGGCTGTTTTGTTTGCATGTATGTCTGCCACATTCATGCTTGGTGCTTGAGGAGGTCAGAAGCGAGAATAGAGCCCCTGGAACTGGAGTTCTGGATGGTTCTGAGCTACCAGATGGGTGATGGGAATCGAGCCTGGGTCCTCTGGAAGAGCAGCAAGCTCTTTTAATCCACTGAGCTATCTCCAGCCGCTGTTGTTTTTGAGACAAATCTCATGTAGCCCAGGTTAAATTCCTGATTCTTTACCTTCCCAAGTGCTGGATTTGTGTGTGTGTGTGGTCCTGGAGATTGAATGCACACTAGGCAGGCATGGTACCAGTGAGGAACATTGTGTGTGTGTTGTTTGTTTGGTCAGCCAGCTGTTGATTTGCACAGTGAGCAGAGGACACTTTGCTGTCCTGGCGTGCGTTTGGAGGTCAGAGAAGAGCTTATAGGAGTCAGTTTTCTCTTTCTTCCGCGTGGGTCCTGGGGACTGAACTACGTTTGCCCTGCTGAGCCATCTCATCCCAAATAATCTAGATTGTTTTAGAGGATTAAAAAAATACAAAATCTATAAACAGGAAAAGCCCCTTTCTAGTAAGAGTGTGCGAGTCTTTGGTTCAATGTGGAAAATCCTTGGGGTGTAGAATGCTGTGCGCTGGGCAGCTCTCTGTCTATTCTGTGTGCAGTCTCCCTTCTGTTACTGCTCACAGATATGGTATGATAGGATTGTGTTTACTGCAGGCACACTGGGAGCTTTTCCATAGAGAAAAAGAGTTGTTTTTTTATATTGTGGGTGGGTGGTTGTCACAGTGCATACATGGAAACTGGGTTTCTCTTTGCTGGAGTTGGTTCTTCCCTTCCACCACATAGATCCCTGGCATCAAACTCAAATCTCCAGGCTCGATGGCAGCCACCTTTACCTTCTGAGCCATCTACCGACCCTAAACTCGGGGGTTTTTGAGAAGAAGATCGAGGATGAAGGAGAACAGCACTGAGGATGATGACTTGTCTTGGGGTTAAGGAAACTGAGCCATGACATAGCTTTCCTTAGAGCTGGGTTCAGGTTCTGTTGGACGGATTCATGAACGACCGTGTGGGGTGTTTGTGAGCGCTTGCTACAGTGGGTTTAGAAGAGGGAGACAGACTTAGTGTTTCTCAGTGCTGGGTTTAGAAGAGGGAGACAGACTTAGTGTTTCTCAGTGCTGGGTTTCTAAGCAGACTTTCCTGTTAAACATAGTTTGACTTAGGGCAATTTTAAGACCAGTTTATGAGCAAAGCAGCCCTTTGATAAAGGAGTTCCCAGTCTCTGTCCTGTGACCCAGTTTAGACAATCTGGTTATTTATGTATCAGTTGATGACCACCATTTCCTCTATTCTCTGGAAAGGAGGCTGAAGCTGTTGCCCTAAGCAGGTTTAGGACTTGGGAGGCCTTGAGAAGTTGTGGCATTCCAGACATGCTTGTGATTTCTGACTGCGTGGTGGAGCCTGCTGCTCCAAAGGCCGGCCTGAGACAGTAGCAGCCAGTTTGGGATAGTGGGTAGTTCTTCACCCAGTACAGCAGGTGCCCCTTAGGTCAGGTTCCTCCTATGTGAACAGGGCAGGCTGAGCCGCTGTGACAGATTTGGAAAACAAGTCTGATTTGTTTGGTTTCCCCCTTTTGGGCCTGTTGATTTTTGTAGGTTTGTTTTTGCTCTTTGTGATTCTGTGATGGACATTGGAGGTTTAGATCATGGCTGTGTTATCTGTGCTCTGGCACACATCAGTCTGAGTGTGGTGCTTATGTACTGAGAAGAGAGCCCTTTTTCTAAGCTCCTGCTCAAGAAGCTGGCCTGTTTCAGGCTAATACTTATTTTTGAGGGTGTTTCTTTTTTTTTAATATTTATTTATTTATTATGTATACAATATTCTGTCTGTGTGTATGCCTGCAGGCCAGAAGAGGGCACCAGACCTCATTACAGATGGTT
>NC_022022.1:4020639-4022787 GCF_000317375.1 Microtus ochrogaster
TGTAGACCAGGCTGGTCTCGAACTCACAGAGATCCGCCTGCCTCTGCCTCCCGAGTGCTGGGATTAAAGGCGTGCGCCACCATCGCCCGGCGCAGTGAATTTTCTTGATTAGGGCAGGTGAGTTATACGGATAGGTCCCGTCACACACTTCCGCATTGGGCTTTCTCTTCCCTGATTCACCGGGTCCTCCAGAGGTTATCTAGATCCTCTTTTACCAAGTAGTAAGGTGTCTGGGGTGAAGGGAAGCAGAGAAATGGATGCTGAAGTTCCCGGTGGTAGCACGGGCCCTGGCATTCTTTAGCTTTGTTTGTGCCAGGGCAAGTATTGGACTAAATGAACTTGCTGCATGCAAGGAACTCCGTGGCTCTTTGGAAATGTGGAAGGACCCCAGGTCTGTGCGATGTGAACTCGCACTGTGCTCGGGGCCAGGAGGGTGTTTAGAAGGGATATCTGTGAGACTTCTCATCTGCTAGGCAGATTCTGCATGCTGCATTGCAGCACCTGTGCAGGCACTGTGTTGGCCTTGGTGTGGAGGCAGAGATGTAGGGAAATGGCAGGCTAGAAGTGTGTCTCCTGGGCTGTTTGCTTCTGATGAGCAGGGAAGTCACAGCTTTGGGTTAAGTTTGGTCAGCACTGGAGGGCCGTGGAGGTGTTGAAGGGGTCAACCAGGGGATCTTGATGAACCATGTGTGAGGGCCAGGTACTCTCCACGGTAGTCCTGGTGGAGATGGGAGTGACAACGTGCTCCATAGTGGCTTCCTTTGTCCCAGCAGGGCTCTGAAGCCTCCCCAGGTTCTCTTTCTGAGGCTTATCTGTGTTTACCTTTTCTCTTTTGCCCTTCAACACACATCACAGGTTACACTCAGCCAGTATCAGCGAGAGGCAGAGCAGAGTAATGTGGCCCTTCAGAGAGAAGAAGACAAAGTGGAACAGAAGTCGGCAGAAGTCGGGGAGCTACAGAGGCGCTTGTTGGGGATGGAGACGGTAATGGTGATGTTTGGGGCCGAAATGGATGTAAGGCTTCTTTTTCCGGTAGCTCAATAGCTCAGTGGCGTCCCTTTCCAGCAGCCATGCACACCCCTTCCCATCCCTTCCAGCACTTAAGAATGGAAAGTCGGACATCCAGCCTCCGTCTTCTTCCACTGCAGGAGAACCGTTCCCACTTTAGACCTGTTCTTATACAGATGCCCCCTTTGGGTTTCTGAAGACGCTTCTTAGCAGCCAGTCACTCTACCTGGTTCACCCAGGACTGGCCGCCAGGGCTGGCAGGTGGGTTTGCACAACACAGGCCTAGTTCTCCCTACGGCGCCTGGGTGAGGCTGGGAAGTTTCTGTGCTGAAAGTGGGAAAGGCTGTCCTTGACAGGGGAGGGCACCCAGCAAACCAGCCTGGCTTGCTGTTCTTTGGCAACAGGCCCAGGCCCAGTGGCAGCCAAGTTGCTGTTCAGGTACCCATTTCACCCCAAGCACAGATTCTGTTGCTGTCCTTTCCTGCTACGTGCCTCTTTTGTCCCCCCCCAGGAGCATCAAGCCTTACTGTCAAGAGTCAGGGAAGGGGAGCTGGCCCTAGAGGAGCTGCGAACCAAGAACGCTGACTGCCAAGCAGAAAAGGAAAAGTAAGGGCCCTTGCTCACTGTAAGGTTGGGTGTAGGAAAGAGAGGGCGGGTGGTGCAGCCTGCTGCCAGGGCTAGGAGGAAGCTGGCGCTGAGGTCAGATCTTCCAATTCCAACTCAGTGTGCTCACATAGGCTGGAGCCCCACCCAGGCAGATACTGTTCGGAAGGCTGCCTTCTTCGGGGAGCTCATTTAACATGTGGGCAGTGACCTAAAGAAAAGGGTTTTATGGCTTTAGAGCTAAGGTCAGGCAGAGCTGAAGAAGCGTGGCTGTTGCAGCTCCACTAGGGGGGTTTTCACTGTGAGCCACTCCAGGTTTCTCACTCCTAGAGCAGACACACGGGAAGCTCCGGAAGATCCTGTAGTTTCTCCCGTCTTTCAGAGACAGAACGGATAGCTCCATGAGGACTTGCTGTTGCTCTAAGCGTTCAGATAGAAACCAAGAACTAGCCGGGCGGTGGTGGCGCACGCCTTTAATCCCAGCACTTGGGAGGCAGAGGCAGGCGGATCTCTGTGAGTTCGAGACCAGCCTGGTCT
>NC_022022.1:4022887-4038161 GCF_000317375.1 Microtus ochrogaster
AAAAAAAAAAAAAAAAAAGAAAGAAAGAAATCAAGAACTACCTGCTGTCCTTGGAAACCTGTAAGGATTACTGAGAGTTTTCTGCTTCCAAGGTTAGAGGGTTTGACAAATGTCCTCTGAGGAGAGGGGCTCAGAGGTGTCAGGTCAGTAGGACCCACAGAGCAAAGACTGCCTCCTGAATCTTCAGGACCGGATAAGATGTTGACAGGGCATGGTGGCACATGCCCATAATCCTAGCACTTGGAAGACTGAGGAGGATTGCTGGGAGTTCAAGGCCAGCTTGTGCTGCAGAGTGAATTCTGTCTCTAACTAAACTCTTTCTGGGTACAGTAGTGGTGTGGTCTGTACCTGTTACCCCAGGTTCTCAGGAGGCAGAGGAGGAAGGACCATGAGATCTCGGCCAGCCTGGGCATTGTAACAAGGTTTGGCTCAAAAATAAATGAACAATAAACAAAAACAGTTAGATCTCAGGTCTGATCACCCTTGTGTAAGTGACCCTTTTCAGGCTCAACAGACATTACCTGAAGGGCCAAGATCAGCAGAGTCACAGCCCCCCATCTGAAAATAGGGGTATTTTCTCTTCTTTAGGACAACCTGGGCTTGACCTTCCCAGCATGGAAAATTCGGGCATCTTTTTATTGTAGCGCCCTTTCTGGTTTGCGTTCATAGCAAAGTAACTTTAGAAGAACAGTTGAAGCTGGGAGTGGTGGCTCATGCCTTTGATCCCAGCACCCAGGAGGTAGATACAGGTGGATCTCTATTAAGTCGAGGCCAACAAGCTCTACATATGAAGATCTAGGTCACCCAGAACTACATAGTAAGACCCTGTCTCAAGGGAAAAAAACAAAAGCAAAAAATGGGAAATTGGAAATCGTCTCTACTGAATATTGAGTCTTTTTTTTTGCTATAAATATTCTACATCAGTTTTTTTCTCCTATCAGAAATCTTTTTTTATTATTTTTTTCTATTCTCACATATATTACATCCTGACTGCCTTCCTTTGCTGAGTCTCTCCTCTTCCCACCTCCCCCTCCCCCAGATCCAACCCCCTCTCTGTCTCCCCTCAGAAAAAAGCAGGCCTCCCAGGAGCATCAAGCAAACATGGCATAATGCGCTACTTGGTTGCCATTGGTCCCCCAAACCAACAATGAGCAGTGGTTGTATTAGGTATCCTAAGTGATGTATAGGTAAAGTGTAAGGAGGATGCAGAGGACATATGCAAATACTAACGAGGATCGGAAGCCCGTGAGGTGGACTTCTATAACCATTCCACCTTGCATGGGACATACTCAGGGCAGACTAAGAGAAGAACAAGAGAAACAGCGTGAGGTAATCCCAGACTAAGGCTCTGGAATGGTGTTTGACCTGTGCCCTAGTGTGGAGAACCGAGAGTGGAACTTAGAAGGCTATGGGGCACAGGTGCGTGGTGGCTCCACCTCAGCCTGAGTACTCCCCACTTTCCAGCAGTGTGCACTTGTCTTCGGGCAGAACTGGGGGTAGCCAGTGCCTGTGGCTCTTCTGGATCCTCTGGGCATTCTCAAAACTAAGGAAAATTCCCTCTGCTCACAGCATTGCGACATCAGGCAATTTTCTACCTCTCTCTTGACACTGATCATGGGTCTCACAATCTAAACCTAGTCTAAGACTATCCAGAGTTGATTTGGGCCTCATGCGTCAAGAGCTCAGTTCTACCTCCCCTCAGCTGACAGTCAAAACGAGCATGCTCAAGGACACCATGTACCACCTTCCCATTACCTATGCATCAGGTGGGGTGCTTCCCAGTTGCTTCCTCAGGTCAGGAATTTGTTGTAGTGGCTCCTGGAGCTGACGAAACAATGCTGTCAGGTTTGTAAAGGGTTCAGGTAAAGGGATAAAGCGGCACATGCGGTGAGATCCAGAGTGCTCCGCACCTGTTCCCGGGGAGTTAGCATACGCTGTCCTCCTGACGTGTGTGCCTATGCGTTTCTGGACCCAGGAGGTCTTTGAACACTTTGTCCAGCGTGCAGGCAGGGTTGGTCTCTCCCCCTGAGTTTGGAGAAGAATTGAAGTTTAACTAGCCCCATCCTGCAACTATGTACAAACCCCAGCCAACATTCCCTTATTGTACCTAAGACACACTTGGTGTTTCTGGAGGTTCTAGGCATCTTGTCAGGAGCTAGGAACACATGGCCAAATACTGTATAGTGAAACATGGCCCATTGCTCCTGGGCTTGGAAATTTATAAGGATTTGAGGAATACTCTGTTAAAAATTAAGGACAGCCAGTTGTGGTAGCGCACTCCAGTAGGATTTGCTGAAGGAGGCAGAGGCAGGAGGATCATGAGTTCGAGGCCAGCCTGGCCTACAGAGCAAGTTCCAGGACAGTAGGGCTACACAGAGAAACCTTGTCTTGAAAAAAAACAAAAACAAACAAAATTGACCGAGGAGCTGGAGAAGTGGCTCAGACACTGACTTCTTCCAGAGGACCTGGGTTCAATTCCCAGCGACCATATGGCTCCTCACACCTGTCTGTAACTCCAATTCCAGGGGATCCGACAGACATACATGCAGGTAAAACACTACTGCACATAGAATTTTTAAAAATTCTTAGAAATTTTTTAAAAATGTAATAAGAGCAAATATTTCTTATTGAGGATCTTGACTTTGTTTGCTTAGAATAATGTAAGTTCCTACTTAAATTTTTAGGGCAATCAGAAACTTATAACACGCAGGGCAGCCAACTTTCTCCTGACTTTAATACTGAAAAAGTTTAGTAATAATGTTAATAAAAAACCAGAAACCTGCCTCTGATAAGGCATGCTGATGCGTGTCTGTAATCCTCGCACCTTGGGAGAGAGGCGAGACAACACCTGTGAGTGAGTGCAGAGCTAGCCTGCCGGGTTCCAGGCTTCTCAGTGTGGTCATGGTCTCTGGGAAACAACAGCCGAAACACAGCACTCTGTCCCCTAGTGGCGTGCACATGGCTTAGCTGCCTCGTCCTTGGACTAGACATCTCTAAAGGGCAGACCACGGAGGCCACAGGGACTCACACTTGGTGGCAGTGTGACTTCACCTCGCCTCCTGGTCTTTGTCCCCAGGACTGCTGCTCTTGAAAAGGAAGTGGCTGGGTTTCGGGAGAAGATCCACCACTTGGATGACATGCTCAAGAGCCAGCAGCGGAAAGTTCGGCAGATGATAGAGCAGGTAAGGGGGTGTCCCATTTTACCTGTCCTGTGTTCACCCCAAGCTTGTGCTTTCATTACCTGTCCCCTGGGCAGCTGAGTTTAAAATTGTGCGTCCCGTGAGCAGCATGGGACGTACATGGAGTTCAGGTATTGCGCTCCTATCCTTCCCTGACATTGTATTTGCATCTCGTTTCCCACTGCGAAAGGAGAGAGGCTGCTCTCACCTATGCTCTAACTCTTTCCTGGCAAATGAGTAATGGAGTCCTAACAAACCAGTTATCTGTGAAGATCACCGTCTCGTGCCTCCTGCAGCTCCCAGCCTCACTCTTCTGCCTGAGCTTTAGCATAAGGTTCTTCTCTTTAGTGTAGGGTCATTTCCTCCCTTTGGGCCAGCTCCTTTTACATGTGTCTTGTTTTCTGCCATTTCTTATTGTCCTGAACAGCAGCTATGATATGATAAGCACTCAAAGAATGTTTCCTAGACGAAAGAATAAATAATTTCACTCTGCAGAACTCAAGGGTTTTGCATCGTCTGCTGTGCACTTTGGATTTAAGGATGGCACTTCTCACTCTGCCATCCTTGCTTCTGTGTTCATTCTTAGAGAAACATCAGTGAAGCCTTGAGCGGAGCAAGCTCTCCTTTTGACTCTGCTGGCTTCCCTCTAGCCAGGGTGGAGTTTGGTGAGTGTGAACTGAGTCTCTGCAGAAAAAAAAACCCATGTTTCTTATGTCTTCGCAGCTCCAGAATTCAAAAGCTGTGATCCAGTCCAAGGACGCCACCATTCAAGAACTCAAGGAGAAAATTGCCTATTTGGAGGCTGAGGTTTGTGTATGGGAGAGACCCCAACAGGATAGGCTGAGGTCTGTATATGGGAGAGCCCCAACAGGACAGGCTGAGGTCTGTGTATGGGAGAGCCCCAACAGGACAGGCTGAGGTCTGTGTATGGGAGAGCCCCAACAGGGAATTGAGTTATGGGGAAGCCTGGGCACAGGAAGGGGCTTGGTTCTATCTAGCAGCTGCTTTGAACCGAGTATCTGAGAGTGTTGCTCTATGGTCAGTTGGATTGTAAGCAGCTAACAGTGGCAAGACCTGTCCCTGCCGAAGGGCAGAGCCTTACGGTACAAACCACCCACCGTGGCACATCTTGACCATAAGAACTTCGCTGACAGTGGAGCCAGGCTTTGAAGGAAGAGGGCACATTCTATAGTTAGCATCTCCTCACAGTTCTGGTGATGGGCTCAGTCAGCATCAGGGTGACTTCCTGGTCTATTTCCACTTGGCTGCCAAGCCCTTCCCAGCTGTTGACCACCTGCAGATCATTTTGCAGTCCACTGTGTGATGTCTCTGTAATAGGGGAGGCAGACGGGAAACGGTATTTAGAGAAAGTATTGTCTAGAGTTAAGATAAAATATGTTGGAGAAAAACAAAATTGTAAGGACTGGAGAGATGGTTCCGGGGTTAAGAGCTTGGACTTAAGTTTAGTTCCTAAACCGGGCGATGGTGGCGCACGCCTTTAATCCCAGCACTTGGGAGGCAGAGGCAGGCAGATCTCTGTGAGTTCGAGACCAGCCTGGTCTACAAGAGCTAGTTCCAGGACAGGCTCCAAAACCACAGAGAAACCCTGTCTCAAAAAAGCAAAAATAAATAAATAAATTATAAAAAAAAAGTTTAGTTCCTAGCATCCACATCTGGCAAGCCACAGCCACCTGTACATTCAGCACTGGGCATCTGGCACTTCCTTCTAGACTCCGAAGGCACCTACCTGTGTGCATGTGGTGTGCACTCACACAGACATACAGAGAAATAAAAAGGAGAAGTCAAAACAACAGCAAAGAAACTACAGATATTTAAAAACTAGGCTGTTGATGAAGGCATGTGACTATGTCAGCTGGAGACAAACTCTGGATAGGAAATGTATACGGAGGAGAAGCCAGAAGTGAGCGGTGTTGCTGCCTTAGTGAGGAGCCAGCATTGGAGGCAGAGAGTGGTGTCTTGTGATGAAGATGAAGAGAGAGGTGCTGGTAGTCATGGAGTTAGCGGGAGCGTCCATGCAAATTAATGGGGGCGTGTGGCAAGCCAGAGAGGCCCGCTGCTGTAACCATGCTTGCCTTTCAGAACCTGGAGATGCATGACCGCATGGAGCATCTAATAGAGAAGCAGGTCAGTCATGGGAACTTCAGCACGCAGACCCGCGCCAAGACGGAGAATCTGGGCAGGTGAGTACATGCTGAGCGTGGGCCCGGGCAGGATGGAGAGAGAGGAGTAGCTTTGTAAAGCCTTCAGTGCTGAGGCAAGGAAGACGGAAGCCCCGCCTCCTGCCCCAGTCTCCAATTTGAGATCATCCGGCAGGCCACTCTCTAGCCCAGGACCACGCATGACTTGTGGAAGTATATGAACCCCTAAGAGTGCGAGTAAAATTTATTTATAATATTTACATATTGCAAATTTGTACATATATTTGCACATTTCTAGAGGAGGGTCTTTTGTTCCTAAGAGATTCACAGAAAGGCCCCAGTCTAGGAAGAAGATCAAGAATGTCAGCTGTGTCTACTCTCGGTTGTTTAACTACCCATCCTTATCAGCCACCATGTCAGATAGATATGTCGTGTCACAGCTGTTCCTCCAGGTAGACCTCGGGAGATGAGCCAGCACCGGGGTGTGGTATTCCAGAGGTGCCTTGGGTGGGGGGAGGGCGGCTGCGGGGTGGGAGGCAATAGCGCCGCCTCAGTGTTCACTCCTCTCTCTCCAGTGTCAGGATATCCAAGCCTCCCAGCCCTAAGCCTATGCCTCTCATCCGAGTGGTGGAAACCTGAGCTGCGGGAGACGCTGGGATTCCCTTGCTGTCGCTCAGACCTGCAGAGAAGCCCACCACCTCTGTAGGCCGTTGATACCGACTGACTTCCCGACCGAACCCTGGTAGCCCCAGGTCTTGGCTCATGCCCCAGGCTCCTATCCTCTGCTTGCTGGCAGATGGAGCAGAAGAGTCTGTCTCCTCGGAACACTGCAGGCCTTGGGAAGACATTCTCCTGCTAGCAGGAATAGGACAATATTCTTTCTCCCAGTTACTGTCTTTCTGGGTAACCGCTTCCCTGCTGTGTACACTGGAGTCTCGCTGCCCCGAAGCCAGGCCCTCATCACCTCCAGAGAAGTGACAAAATTTGTCTCAGCCCCCAAAAGTTGGAAGCACAGCTGTACAGCGACTGGAGAGTGTCCTGAGGGAATGAAGTTCCTTCTGCAAACAAGGCTCAGTTCTTAGCAACAAACTGTTTGTTTTTCTACTCGGCTCCACCCTGTGCCACACTCTCCTGGGCCTCCCACGGACAGCCAGTGTGGGGTAGCTGGCCAGGCCCAGTCTTAACCAGAGAGCCGAAACTAGACAGCCTTGCCTTTCTAGGGACAAAGGAATCTACCCTCAGGGAGCAGGTTTTAGCAGGTTCTTCAGGACCAGGAATAGTTCTTGCGACCTCACTCCCCTGTGGAAGCTCCCAGTGTTCAGGTTTTCCCCTGTGGTATCCCACCCCTGTGGTATCCCACCCCTGTGGTGTCCCACCCCTGTGGTATCCCACCCCTGTGGTATCCCACCCCTGTGGTATCCCACCCCTGTGGTATCCCACCCCTGTGGTGTCCCAAAAGGCACACCCCAGTCTTCCTGACCTGGAGCTAAGAACCACTTCCTCATCAGTCCGAGCAAAACTGTCGCTGTATTTATTTTGCTAAGTTATTACTGGTTTTGCTTGCATCTCATAGCTGATTTAATACCAGTGTTCCACAGTCTTCTGCAGAGCTGTTTGGGCATACCTGGCCGTGGGGAGAGCATTCTGTTGGCTCCTTCCCTCTAGCTGCTGCTTTTCATTTCTCCCTCCTGAGTCAGTTTGTAATTCAGGAGGCTAGTGTCTGTCCCTAAGTGTGTGCTGCCCGGGGAACAGGGAAATCATGCTGTTTCAGGGGCAGGGGTGGGATCTTCTAACCTCTTCACCCAGAACAGTTTCAATTCCAGTCCCAAGTGTCCCTGCAGCTCAGGGTGTTTCCTGTAGTGTCCTCCAGTAGTCTCAACAGCACTCCAGCACCTGAACGCGGGACCACTGGGACAGCTTTAGTCTCACAACCAGGAGCCTTAAGTCTGTGTGTTTCTGTGTGTCAGGACCAGGCCCAGGGCCTGGTGTGGTCTCTACAGTGTCCTGAGACTTCAGTCTCTACAGAATGAGGGTGTTGAACACCATCTCCATGCCCCTTCAAATTCTTTTCCTGTCTGTGACACAGTCATTGTCTGGTGACTTCAATAAATTATGCTAACACATCTCTTTGCCCCATGGGCCTGGCCTGGTCTCCTACGCCTTGGAGAAGATGAAAGAAGGTGGCATCCTGTTGTCACCATCTTTCAATGTAATACAGCTCCCCCAGACTCTGATGTATGGGTGGTGTGGTATTTAGAAAAGCTACAGTCACCAGGCCCCGTTTTGACCTAACCTTAGCTTTGACCCCGTTTGGGGGCAATGACCTTGTGGGATCCCTGAACTTAGCCATTCTGTGCCCTGATTTGGAACAGCACTGCACAGGGTTATGGGGGGTGCCAGTCACGGCAGAGGAACATGAGCAACCTGCGCCTTTGCAGAGGTGAGCAGATCCCTGGAAAGACTGACTACAGCTCTGCAAGGGCTTATTCGTTTCTGGCAATCTCTGGATAGCATTGGGTTAGTATAGTGATTCCCCCCCACCCCTTCTGTCAGGAAGCCAGTTGGCTGCAGGGCCAAATAAGACATAGCTGAATTTACACAAACCCTGCTGGGCCAAGGAAATGGGAAACAACACCCTCCTGTTGCCTGGCCCCTCTGGTTCCCCTTTCTCTTTCAGTTGAGAATGTAACTTTTCTTCCCCTGCTTCCTCAGCCGATTGACCACACGGGCACCCAAAGGCCCTGGAAACATTCCACCCCACATCTGGATTTGCTCCTGACTCCTGGGTTGTTCTTGCCCTGGTAGTCTTGCTTGGCACAGGTATATCCAGACTGCTTGTCCCAGAATATGAACAGGCTGGAAGCAGGGTGGGGTTGGCAAGGGTGCCAAGAAGACTGGCCTGGATCGGGGTGCTGAATGGTTGTGCTGCCTGCAGGAAAGGGAGGCTCTCCCGCAGGGAGGAGCAGAGATGTGGCGTGCAGATAGGAGCTGGGCAGAAGACGTTCTGGAGATCAAGAGCAAGGCTCTACGATTTATTTAGACAAATAAAGTGTTGGGGGCATCTTTGGCATCTGCTTTGTATGCCACTGTGGGCTGCTGCTGAAAGGCCAAGCAGGATGCTGGAGCGTGGCTGGGCAGCCGCTCATCTTGACAGCTTCCAATTAGAGATGTCAGGGCTGAGGAGATGGCAAGCTCCTGACTTCAGCCACTTTTATTGCCTGTGTTTTGCGGTGTTTTAAGCCAACTCCTGTGTGCTGCTGGAGGGAGGCGAGTTCTGCCTCTCCAGGATTTTTACCATGAGGGCGGTAAGAGCTGCCCAGACATGCAGCCGTCATTGCCAGCCTCCTACAAACGTGGACTGCAGACCTGGTGTGGGAAAGAAGCTCACGGGAGCGCTCGTTCCCAGCCTTCTCAACAGCTGCCCGTATTCCAGGTCTTCATCTTTCTGTCTGAGTAGAAAAGAGCCCGGCGCACGCACTGTTTCACCCCGCGGAGCAGGATAACCTCAGCTGCCTGGTGATGTGGCGGGAGGACTGGAAATGTAAGGGCCAGCCTCGGCAACTTAGGAAGACCTGTCTCAGAATACAAGTCTACCAAACTAGATAAAGGAGAAGAACCCAGAGCATAGTGGTGCACACCTTTAACCCCAGCACTTGGGAGGCAGAGGCAGGTTGATCTGTGGGTTTAAGGCCAGCCTGGTCTACATAGTGACTTCCAGGCCAGACAGGTTTCTAAGGTTCAAAGATGATTTGTCCATTTTTCTTTGTGTGTCTTCATCTCTGTCTCTGTCTCTCTTGGATCTCATTATGTAGCTGAGGCTAGCCTCAAAGTCGCCATCTTCCTGCCTTAGCGCCCCCACTCCAAGTGCTGGGATTTCAGGTGTGCACCCCACGCCTGGCTTTGCCCTTGTTTTAAATCACTGTCAGCGCTAGCTGTTCCACATTCCACACATGAAGTGTTTCCACATTGTGAGGACGCTCTGCTTGACAGGGTGACTCACTTTACCAGAGGAGGCTAGCGCCCTCTGGAATGGAGAAGCAGTGTCCCCTCTCAAGTCAGCCCCTGGCTCTGAGCAGCAGTTGTGTGTGGGGCTGGTGTGATCCAAGTTCTCCCATTCCTCAGAGCCAGGCTGTTGAGCTAGGCTATGACTCAACAACAGATGTTCGCCTAGGGCCCTTGGCCTCTTTTCCATGCTTTGATTTAGAACTCCAGCTTCGCAGGGAGCAATTGTTTCTTCTGTCCCGATTATAAGCACACGACCTTGGAACTAAAAAGTTGGAGAGGCAACTATCTCCCCTTTCCCAAGGGAAATGCTTCTCCAGGCTGAGGATGGAAGAGGTGGGCCTTTAAAGGTAAGCACTTCCTGACTCACCGAGGCCGACTTTGGGCTCTAAGATGTGTGGCCTTCTGCTAGATCTCTTTCCCTAGAGCCCTGTGGAAGAAGAGATTGAGGGTCGATGGTGGCAGGATAATTCATTTCCCAACAAGGCATTGGTCCTCAGAGCACTGAAGGAAAGGGAATCACGAGTCCTTATGACTTGAGCTGTCGCAGGGCCAGCCCTGTCCTCCCTGTCACTGGGGTTCTTGGCCCAGCCTGACCCTTCTGTCTGACCTGTAACTTTCAGTGTGGTTTGTGTTTTAACTGACATGCTATGTAAACTATGTTATTGGGGAAAATTCTCGCAAAACATTGGTCAGTAAAAAAAGTGGACCTCGGGGCTGGAGAGATGGCTCAGAGGTTAAGAGTACTGCCTGCTCTTACAAAGGTCCTGAGTTCAATTCCCAGCAACCAGATGGTGGCTCACAACCATCTGTAATGAGATCTGGTGCCCTCTTCTGGCCTGCAGGCAGACAATACTGTATACATAATAAATAAATAAATCTTGAAAAAAAAAAGTGGACTTCTCTTCTTGGCTGTATAATCTTGGGGTCAGGAAATCTAATCATCTTTCATCTACTTTGTCCCTCTTTATAGTTCCTCCTTACTCCTTCCCCTCCTCTCCTCCCTCCCCATTCTTCCGTGTCAATCTCCTATGTGCTGAGACAATAGGTGTGGGCTATCGCATCAGACTTCAGTTTCTCTGCTTGTCAAACCAGACATTTTCAACTCCTCTTTACATTTCATAATCTAATTATGTCTGGTTTGTCAACATGCCAAAGTTGACAAATTGAAAAATCTTTAAATTTTGAAAAATCTCACATGTGTTCAATGCACACAAAATAAAAATAGATTATTTTAAAAAATGTTGTTGGACTGGAAATGTGGCTAACTAGTTAAGAGTACTGGCTGCTCTTCAAGAGGACCTGAGTTTGAGTCCCAGCAACCACATGGTGGCTCACAACTGTCTGCCGCTCCAGTTCCAGGGGATCTTGCGCCCTCTTCTGGCCTCTGAGGGTACTAGGCATGCAGATAGTGCACATACATGTAGGCAAACACCTATACACATAAAAAAGTGATAAAGAATTTTGTCTACTCTCTTAGTTGATTGCAGGGAATGAGAAACAGATTGTGTGTCCCAATATCCTCCTTATGCAAGAGTCAAAAGGTAGGCACCAGCAATAAAGGTCTTTTTTGTCACTCACTTGTCCTTGCACTTGGTCATCCAGCAACAGTGAGATTGTGTAGCATGGAGCTCAGAGAGCTCTCATGGGCTTCGGCTCTTATTTATCATCCAATATCTTCGTTACTAGCCATGCTGGTTGGAAAAGTTATTTAAACTCTAAGCTTTAAGTTCTCCATCTGTAAAACCAAGATGATAATGCTCTCTCAGTAAGAACATGTACTCTGTGCTTACAGTGAAGTAGGCACCATCGTTTCTCATTCGACAGATGAAGAAATCGAGGCATAAGAGAGCAAGTCTCATGTCGAAGGATGCACAGATAGACAGTATGGATGGAGCTAGGGTACAGGCAGTCTGGCCCCCTACCCGTGCATGCAGTCCTTGCTTTACTCCCTCATAGCTGAAGCAATGGTCTGAACAAAGAGAGATGCCTCTGTGGTTCATAGTACTTGCTCTTGCAGAGGACCAGTGTTCGGTTCCTAGAGCCCACATGGAGGCTCACAGTCATCTATAATTCCAGTTCAGATTATCTGATGCCCTCTTTTTTTTTTTTTTTTGGCTCCTGTGGGTACTGCACACATGTGAACACAAGTAAACATGTAGGCAAAAGCACCCACACATATAAATAAATCTTTTTTTAAAAAATTCATAGGGGCTGGAGAGATGGCTCAGTGGTTAAGAGTACTGACTGCTCTACCAGAGGATCCGGGTTCAATTCCCAGCACCCACATGGCAGCTCACAACTGTATGAAGATCCAGTTGCAGGGGATCTGACACCTTCACACCAATGCACATAAAATAAAGTTTAAAAAAACATAAAAATATTCAAAAAAATTCATATGCAAGGATCATGTGTAGCATGGGGCATGTCTGGCACACGATGGACACTATATGATTTATGGTGAATAAATATTTCTGAGCATTTACTATATAGGGCTTGGCTGTAGGCTTAGAAGGGAAATTCAGAGAATATGTCCCTAAATTGCTATTAATCTAAGCAGTGCCAGGAGATATTTATGTGCGTCAGGCAAGCAGTCACACATCATTTTTCAAAACTGAGGAAACAAATAATCTAGTTTTAAGGAAGTGGGGCACAAAGGTGGGCACAGGTAAGGGTGGGTGTGGGTCCAGGTGGGCATGGGCAGGTGTGTGCGACTTTAGCTTAGAGTTGGGACAGAATCAAGATCCACAGTATGGGCTTTGTTCTTTTTTTTTTTTTCGAGACAGGGTTTCTCTGTGGCTTTGGAGCCTGTCCTGGAACTAGCTCTTGTAGACCAGGCTGGTCTCGAACTCACAGAGATCTGCCTGCCTCTGCCTCCCAAGTGCTGGGATTAAAGGCATGCGCCACCACTGCCCAGCTTGGGCTTTGTTCTTGTTCTAGGAAGAGCATCCTAGAATGAGCTGGAGAAAAGTCCCGACCTTGAGCTAGCGTAGCTTAGAGTACCTTCCCTTGGAAGCAGAAGATTGAGGGGTGGAGAGGAGAGATGGGGAGGCACTCTGCTTTCCCCAAGCCCCTCCTGAGCCTCTCGGATCACCTGACTCACCTGAGTTCACAATTCTTTGTGTGGGGGGTGTGGAGGTGTGGGGGTGCTGGAGACAACCCAGACCTCACACATTCTGGGCGAGGCTTTAGTACCAAACTGCATCCCCAGAGAGTCCACATTAAATTTTTTTCCTTTGAGGTTATATTTATTTCCATTTTATGTGTGTTAGTGTTTTGCTTGCATGCATGTCTGCGGTGTCCTCAGAGGCCAGAAGAGGATGACAGATCCCTTCGGACCCGAGTTACTGATGGAGCCTGGGTGCGCTGGAAGAGTCATCTCTCCAGTCCCTTACGTTTTGTCTTTTTTAAAAAATATTTATTTATTTATTTATTTATTTATTCTGTATACAATATTCTGTCTGTGTGTATGTCTGCAGGCCAGAAGAGGGCACCGGACCTCATTACAGATGGTTGTGAGCCACCATGTGGTTGCTGGGAATTGAACTCAGAACCTTTGGAAGAGCAGGCAATGCTCTTAACCACTGAGCCATCTCTCCAGCCCTGCGTTTTGTTTTTTTGAAGATTGTGCGTGCGTGCGTGCGTGTGTGCGTGCGTGCGTGCGTGTGTGTGTGTGTGTGTGTGTGTGTGTGTGTGCAGGTGCCTGCAGCGGCCAAAAAGGGACATTGGATCTCCTTGGAACTGGAGTTACACGCGGCTATGATCCCTTGACATGGATGCTGAGAACCCAACTCCCGGCACTCTGCCAAGGCAGGAAGCACTCTTACCCAGTGAACCATTTCTCCAGCCCTCAAGTCCCAAGATCTTAAGTGTCATTGTGCTTTTCCTAATTCGAAGAGGTGACCATTTCTCCTTCCCTGCCCTCTAGTGAGTGCCGCTTTTTGCCTGGCTCACTCTCTAACCTCAGTGTGTCCTTTCTTGAAAGTCCATACCCCTCTGAACTCCTGGTGGGTTGGTGTTGTTGACTAAAGTCCCTTGTGAGCCAAGTGGGACTCTGCACCTCCAGGTTGAAACCAGCAGAGGGCAGCATGCCATTGAGCACCTGGGCAGGTGATCCCTGTGAGCCCTGTAGAACAAACGGGATGTCTCAGGAGCTTCCATGCTGTAAATACCTAATTTAATTTTTTATATTTTATTTTTAAGCAAAGGGCAGCAGTTGAATTAAGATTAAATGAGGGATTTTTTTTTTTTGCAAATTAGGTCCAGTACCAGAAGAACAAAGGCCAGGCCTGAGAAGAAATTGGATTATAGGAGAGTAAATATTGTTTACAAACTGAACAAGTCTCCCTGCCCTTGGTTTGATTGCTTATTTGTGTCACCAGAGGTAGACTGCTGGAACATTCTTGAGGCTGGTAAACATTTCGGTAAAAACGAAAGCTGATTTTAAGATCTGATTTATAGCTAGACAGGATGGGACAGGCCTGTAGCCCTACTACCAGGTGGGTTGTTGAGACAGAGGCAGGAAGACATGCAATTCAAGGACACCCCCAGCTATGTAGCAGGTCTGAAGACAGTTGGGTTATATGATACCTGTCTCAAAAGAGCAACTAAAAGATCTCATATATGCCAGGCAGTGGTGGCACACACCTGTAATTTCAGCACTAAGAAGGCAGAGGCGAGTTCCAAGGTAGCTAAGGCTACACAGTAAGAAAAAAAGAAAAGAAGAATTTCTTTTATAAGGCTTGGTGTTTAATCTCCTCTTCTTAGGGATTCTGGAGGAATGTCATTTCATTTGATCATGTTAAATAAGTTCTTGGTTGCTGGGGGGTGGTGGTGCACATCTTTGATCCTAGCACTCGAGAGGCAGGCCTGGTCTACAAGAGCTAGTTCCAGGACAGGCTCCAAAGCTACAGAGAAACCCTGTCTTGAAAAACCAAAACAAAACAAAAAAATTCTTGCTCAGGAAAGATTCTGTTTTGGAGTTTTCCAGAAAGCTCTGTCAAGCCACACTCTCTCCCCCTTTTCTCTAGAGAGAATGGTGTGGCCGGGAGTCTCATGTGCTCACCGGATGGAGATCACCAGCCCAAGCATGCTCAGGGGGAAGCTCAGTGTGGGTGCTAAGGAGGGCTGGGTGTTGGCGTGGCTCACCCGGGGATGTGGGTCAGCCACTTCAGTAACTGAACCCTAGGTTCCGCTTCTCTCAAATAGAAGGATGTCTGAGTTCCAGTCACCAACTATCACATTTTGTGTAATCACAAGTGGCCTGAGGATTCAAGCGGGATGTGGTGGCACCGTGGCACACACATAATTGTAACACTTGCACCAGCACGGGAGGGAGTGAAGGTCAGAGGATTGAGAGATTAAGGTTGGGGGCTGGAGTGGTGACCCAGAGGTTGAGAGCATCCATGTAGGGTGGCTCACAACTGCCTGTAACTCCAGCGCTAGGGGATCCAACACCTTCTAGTGGCCTCCATGGGCAGTCACACTCATGTGTGCAAACACACATGCACACACACACACATACCCAAAAAACACACATAAAAGGGCTGGAGAGATGGCTCAGAGGTTAAGAGCACTGACTGCTCTTCCAGATGTCCTGAGTTCAGTTCCCAGTAACCATATGGTGGCTCACAACCATCTGTAATTCCCTCTTCTGGCCTGCAAGTGTACATGTAGTCAGAAAAAAACTGTACACATAATAAATAATAAGGAAAACAAAAAAAACACATAAAAATACTTTGTTTTTTTTAAGTCAGGTGGTAGCAGTACATACCTTTAATCCCAGCACACAGGAGGCCAAGGCAGGTGGATCTCTGTGAATTTGAGGCCAGCCTGGCTTACATAATAACTTCCAGGACGAGCTGGGCGGTGGTGGCACACGCCTGTAATCCCAGCACTCGGGAGGCAGAGGCAGGCGGATCTCTGTGAGCTCGA
>NC_022022.1:4038298-4046310 GCF_000317375.1 Microtus ochrogaster
TTAAAAAAAAAAAAAAAAAAAAACTACGTTTTTTTGAAAAGGGAGGTCCAGGTTGAGATAGTGGGTCAAATCACAAATGCCCTCCACGTGTGCATGTCCCCTCCCAAATAAAGGAAGAAATCATAAGCACCTGTTCAAAACCACCTGCGTTCAATGCCTGGAGCCCATGTAAAAGCAGAGAGATTCAACTCCACGAAGTTGTCCACGGCTACATGGCCTTGGTAGCCTTGGGATTTCGTAGAGACCCATAGAACAGCCTTAAGAATGTGACAGCTGTATTGAGAGATAATGTTGCTCACTCAACAACAGGGCTGTGTCACCCCCCCACCCCCACCCCAGGCCGTGAAGATGCGACAGCTGAGATTAAACCTCACTAGCTCTGGTTTCTGGACTTCTGCTACTGTGCAGGCTGTTTTAGGAAACACCATATACCTCCCCTCACTTTTTTCTGCCATTTGTTTTTTGTCTTTTCCAACCCATAATCAGAGGCCAGGAGAGGTGGTTCAGGGTTGAGGTGGGGGTAGGGTGAGAAATCTGTGGCCAAGGCTAGTGTCCTGAGTGTGATCCTGGGGACCCTTATGATGGACAGAACTGACTCTGAAAGTCGACCTTTAACCTCCACACTCACGCTATAAATCAAAACAAACGGGCAAAACCCTGGGCCAGCAAGGCAGCTAGCAGGGCAAGTGTTGCCAAGGCTGCCAACTTGGGCTCAATTCCAGATGGTAGAGAGAAGCGATTTTCAAATGTTGCCTTCTGACCTCCACAGATGCACATGGCAGGAATACCCCCTACCAAGTGAGTAAGTAATGTTAAAAACAAACAATCCTACGCAATAATGGTGCATGCCTGTAATCCCAGCACTTGAGAAGCGAAGGCGGTAGAATGGGGATTTCATAGTGAGCCTTGGCTACGTACTTAGTTGGAGGCTAGCTTGGGCTACAGGAAACCCTGTCTCAGAAAACAAGGGGCTGTGGATGCAGTTCAACTGAGATGAGAGAGTGCTTGCCTGGCACGCACAAAGCCCTGGGTTCAGTCCCCAGTACTGCAGAAAGCCAAACTCCGTGAGAAGCTTGATGCTAGCCTGGTATATGTGAGACTTTGTTTCAAAAACAAAAAAGCTGATACCTGTTGGTGAATCCCCGCCCCAACCCCCGAGTCGGCCAGACAGTGCTAATCATCCTCTTCAATGCTCCCTCAGCCTGGTACCCAGTCTCCGACTCTGGGTCCCTGTTTGCCTCTAGCCTAGGCAGAGAAGTCCTAAATGGCAGGGGACTTAGTCTCCTCGTCCCAGCATTGGTCCACACCTAGAGGCCGGTGGAGGAACTGCAGTGAGCTCGTCTGGACTAGCAGAATGTTTTACAAGGTGGCTGTCCTGGATCACTGAAGAAAAGATAGTCACTCCTGGAGCGAGCCCTGGGGCACTTGCCTGGCACCCGGAGCTGAATGGAGAGAACTGGGTGCTGATATTTAGTGTCTGTGCACTGGAGGGCACATGTCATTTAGAAATGACGGAGCTGGGTAGGGTGTCTGGCACCTGTAATCCCAGGCAGCTGGGAGACGCATTGGTTATGAGTTCTGAGTCAGCCTACGCTACGTAGTAAGAATCTGTCTCACGAACCAAAGCCAAGCGCCGGATTAGTGGTGACATAGTGATTTCAGGGCCAGCCAGGGCCACATGGCCTCAGAAAGCCAAACAAGCTAATTGAAACTTATTTCAACTCCAGAAGAGGGCTGAATGAACTTTCAGGGGCTGCAGAGATGGCTCGGTGGTTAAAAGCACTGGCTGCACTTCCTAAACACTTGCATTCAATGTCCAGAACCCATGAGGTGGCTCACAACCAAAAACTGGGCAGTAGAGGTGCATGCCTTTAATCCTAGCACTTGAGAGGCAGAGGCAGGCGGATCTCTGTGAGTTTGAGGCCAGCATGATCTACAAAGTGCTTTCCAGGACAACCAGGGCTACACAGAGACACCCTGTCTCAAAAAACAAACAAACAACAACAAAAAGAACTTAGTGAGCTCCTGGGCTTGGGTTTAAGGGGTTGGGGAGGACTTAGTCAATGGTATTTTCTAGGAAAATTGCCTGGAATTACTGGATTGAAGTAAATAGACAATCTCTTATTCCAGGTTTATAGACTGGAGCCGGATAGGCCTTTTGCTCAGCCCTGGGTATGGGGCACAGGCTGGTTTCAGTAGTGTCGTCTGGAGTGTTCTCAAGGTCCCTGAGTGTGTCAGGTTAGATCCTCACTGCTGTTCGAAGTGTGGCTCTCACAGCTGATGTAGGTGGGTCTTCTTTCTATGCGTTACTTTCATTGGTTAATAAAGAAACTGCCTTGGAGCCTGGCGGTGGTGGCGCACACCTTTAATCCCAGCACTCGGGAAGCAGAGGCAGGCGGATCTCTGTGAGTTCGAGACCAGCCTGGTCTACAGAGCTAGTTCCAGGACAGGCTCCAAAACCACAGAGAAACCCTGTCTCGAAAAACTAAAAAAAAAAATCTGCCTTGGCCCTTTGATAGGACAGAAAATTAGAGTAAACAAAACAGAATGCTGGGAAGAAGAAGGCAGTGAGGCAGACGCCATAGCTCTCCTCTCCAAGATGGATGCAGGTTAAGATCCTTCCCGGTAAGCCACCACCTCGTGGTGCTACACTCATTATTAGAAATGGGTTAATCAAGATGTGAGAATTAGCCAGTAAGAGGCTAGAGCTAATGGGCCAAGCAGTGTTTAAAAGAATACAATTTGTGTGTAATTATTTCGGGGCATAAGCTAGCCAGGCAGCTGGGAGCCGAGCGGGAACGCAGCCTGCTGCTCCATCTACACACAGCTTTGCCTCATGCGCACACTTCTAAGGGACTGTAAACATTAGTACATATATGTTGTCAGTAAATAAACTTTTCCAGAGTTGTGAACAGCCACCAGGCTTTCTCTGGTGCCTGGGCTTCTCTGTGGCTCCGAGACTTCCTCTCTGCCTCCCTGTCCCAATGACTTTTTGGCATAGATATGAAGTGAGCCAGCTGTGTTGAAAGAGGACAAAAAACAAAGGAATAAATGAGCAGGTGATCTTCAAGGGGAATTTGATTCCATTCTGCATACAACATTCTCTTACAGTGCTTTTATTATTGTTTTTTTTTTAACTTAAGGCTATTTCTTGAATTGCATTTTAGTCAAAACAACTTTGGAAATGTAACTGGGTATGTTATCACTCACTTGTAATCCCAGCACCTGGGAGGCTCAGGCAGGAGATTGATTTCAGCCAAAGAATGTGAAGCCATTGAGAACCCATCTCAAATAAGATTAACAACAACAGTAATAATAATAAACAACCCTAGGGCTAGAGAGATGACTCAGTGGTTAAGATGCAAATGTTCTTGCAGAGGATCTGGATTCAATTCCTACCACTCATGTCATGTGACTCACAATCACTTGTAACTCTAGCTACAGGGATATTTAATGCCTCTGGTCTCTGTTGGCACTGTATCCATGCATATAGTCACATAGAGATTCACACAAATACACATAAGTCAAAATAGAATAAATGTATAATAATGATAATAATAATAATAATACACCACATGTCTTGGTTACTTTTCTACTGTTATGACAAAACACCATGACAAAGACAACTCATAAAAGAAAGAGTTTATTTGAGGCTTACAGTTTCAGAGAGTTGGAGTCCATGACCATGATAGTGGAGAGCATGACAGCAGGCAGGCAGGCAGGCAGGCAGGCAGGCATGGCACTGTGTTACAAGGAGAGAGGGCCTTTTTTTTGGTCCCGACCGCCCTGCTAGCTTACATCCGAAATAACCATACAGAAATTGTATTGATTAAATCACTACCTGGCCCATTATCTCTAGCCTCTTGTTGGCTAACTCTCACATCGTGATTTAACCCATTTCTAATAATCTGTATATCACCATGAGGACGTGGCTTACCAAGAAAGATTCATGGTTGATGCTGGTAAACAGTTATCATTCTCAGATAAAGGTGGGTGAAATTCAGCATAAATGGCTGTTAGAAACAACCATGAACTAACACAGTTTTCAAGTTTAGCAATTTTTTTTTGTTTTAGATCTGGATATTTTCACTGTTTTCTCTGTGTAGCCCAGGTTATCCTGAATTTTGCTATATAGACCAGGCTGGTTCAAACTTACTGAGATCCACCTGCCTCTGCCTTTTGATAAAAGGCTCTCTAATTTTATTTACTTATTTGTTTATTTTTGAGACAGAGTTTCTCTGGGTAGCTTTGGAGCCTGTCCTGGAACACACTTCTTTCCCTTGAGCTGGCTCCACTTCCTCGGCAGGTATCCCACGATGGGAATCTCTAACATCTTAGGTTCTCCCAGGTGATCCAGGCTTCACCTTCACAGTTTCACAAAATGGCCTCTCTGCTAGGCCTTCATTCAAGAATACCACTGACAGGTGCCTGGCCTCAAGGGCTTTATTCCATAACTCCTTTCTCTGTCCTTAACTCTAAAGTCAGAACCACATGGCTGAAGCTGCCAAGTTCTACTGCTTGCTGGGGCTGTTTAACTACATCTTCACAGCTTTCTGTTGCCCTTCACTGCCTAAGCTTGGCTGTCCTTGAACTTGCTATTTAGACCAGGCAGTCCTCAAACTCAGAGATCTGCCAGCCTCTGCCTTCCTAGCGCTGGGATTAAAGGTGTGCTAACACACCTGGCTCCAAACTCTTCTCTATTCCATTCCACAAGTTAGAGGTTTCCCTGGGTGGGATCTGGCCTTTAGGCCACCGTTCCCTGTATTTCATTTCATCTGTTATCCCTTGAATCATTCTACTTTTTCTCCTTAAAATTTATTTATTTTATTTTATTTTTTTTGGTTTTTCAAGACAGGGTTTCTCTGTGGTTTTGGAGCCTGTCCTGGAACTAGCTCTTGTAGACCAGGCTGGTCTCGAACTCACAGAGATCCGCCTGCCTCTGCCTCCCAAGTGCTGGGATTAAAGGCGTGCGCCACCACCGCCCTCTCCTTAAAATTTATGTCTTGTAATTTACCCTGCTCAGCTGGCTCTTCTTAGAGTTACCACGAAAACCACACGACAGAGATTGCACTGAGCTGTTTTGAGATTTCTTGTGCCATGGGAATTAATCTAAAACTCTTTACTTTAGCCACAGGCAGACTTTTTGTACATTATCTTCACCCAAATATCACAAAAACGATTTCTAGGCAACATACTAAAATTCTCCTCTGAAACCTCTTGAGCTTGCTCCTGACAGTTCAAATCATTAACAGCGCCACTGTCTTCCATACTCCTACTAATATGGTCCATGAAGCATCACCTAAAGCATTCCACTACTTTCCCAAAAGTACTGAAATCCAAATTCCACACACATGGTCAGGCCTATCACAGCTGTACCCCACTTCTGGTACCAATTTCTGTCTTAGGGTTTCTATTGCTGTGAAGAGACACCATGACCTTGGCAACTCTTATAAAAGAAACATTTAATTGGGGTGGCTTGCTTTCAGTTTCAGAGGCTCAGTCCATTATCATCACATCAGGGAGCATGGCGGCATGCAGGCAAATGTGGTGCTGGAGCTGACAGTCCTTACATCTTGACTCGGAGGCAACAGGAAGTCAACTGAGGAAAGCCTGAGCAAAGCTACCCTGTTGTAATATGTAATTCATTTTTAAAAATTAAGCTATTTTTTGTAAGTGTCCTGTAAATTGAAGTTTCTACATGAAGATGAGGTAGCACCATATGGCAGCTTACCCAAATCCACCCTTCTTGCCATCACCCTTTGTATTTGCAGAGCTTCAATTCGACTCTGATATTCACTGGAAGTTGTACATACAGTGTCAGGTCTTCTCTAAGTCCCAGAAGAAAGTCTTGACTAAAACTAGTCGTGGTAAAACCTGGTGATGGTGGCATACGCCTTTAATCCCAGCACTTGGGAAGCGGAGGCAGGGGGATCTTTACAAGTTTGAGGCCAGCCTGGTCTACAGAGCAAGTTCCAGGACAGGTTCCAAAGCTACATAGAGAAACCCTGTCTCAAAACACCAAACAACCAAACAAACCCCAAGAAACAAAAACTTCAAAAAGCCTAGTCATGGTAGTTGTTTTTGTGTGTTTGTTTGCTTTGTTTTGTCAGTGGTTGGGTTGGCATATTAGGTGTGAGACAGGAGAACGCTGAAGAAAGCTTGCTTGCTTTCCGTCCTGTATCTCAGTTTCTCCTGTAGGTCTGTCTGTACAGCACTCTGGTGTCTGGAGCCCTTGGATGTCAGAAGAAGGTTTGGGATCCTCTGGAACTGGGGTTATAGATGGTTATGGGGCACTACGTGGGTGCTGGCAATCAAACCCGGATCCTCTGCAAGAACAAATGCTCTAACAGCACAGGGCCAGTTCATTGCTTCCCAGAAGCCTACCATCGGCTTGGGAAGGTAGAACACAGTGAAATACTTGCTGTTGTGTCCTAAACCGAGTTGGGCTGATCATAAATGCAGTAGGGGTTAGATTGGTTTTTTTTTGTTTTTTTTTTTTTTTTTTGACAGGGTTTCTCTGTAGCTTTGGAGCCCATCCCGGAACTAGCTCTTGTAGACCAGGCTGGCCTCAAACTCACAGAGATCCGCCTGCCTCTGCCTCCCAACTGCTGGAATTAAAGGCGTGCGCCACCACCGACTGGCTAGATTGATTTTTCTTTTGCTGTGTAACCAGTTACTACAGATTCAGCAGCTTAAAGCACATTAAAGCACATGGGCCCTCTACTCAGATCTCACTCGGCTATAGTCAAGGTTGGTTTGTGGAGCTTGGATCCTCTTTTACGTGTCTTATTTATTTATTTATTTATTTATTTATTTATTTATTTATTTATTTATTTATTTATTTATGCTGTCCCCAAGAGCCGCTCGGGTCCTGGAGTTCTCTGAGGCTTCACAAGAGTGGCTTTCCCCCTAGGTGGCTCTCAGCCTTCCAAAAAGCCAGAAGGGGCCAGTCTTGCTAAGAAGGAACATTACATAACTCAGCAGAACCATGGGTGTGACACAACCGTCACCTTTGGCGTATTTTGTTGCCCAGAAGCAAGTCACAGGTTCTACTCACCTCTGGGGGGCGGGGGGGGGGGCGGTTACACGAGTTACAGCTCGTGACTCATCAGGAGTCCTCTGGAACTGCGTTGGTCTCAGGAATTTAGAAAAGGGAAATGTTAGTTCTAGCTGGAATCTTCAGGGACACTGGAGGAAGACTCCAGCTAGGGCTTGGACGCGGAGAATTCAGAGCAGCGAAAAGCTTCAGCTTTTCACAAGACCGAAAGGCTGTGCGAGCAGCCGTGCAGAGGGGCTTCCCACCTAAGTATGCTGCCTCTTGGGCTATGGGAACCGCTGCCTCTGCCTGGCCAAAAAGGTAGGGAGAACTTGATCGACAGAGGAAAGAGAGGGTCCCGGTTTTGGTCAGAACATTTGGGTTCAAGGTTCAATTCTTGGGTTAATTAGCAGTGAGTCTGTAGTCTGCTGTTATCTGAACCTAGTTTCTCGGGATGATTTCTGTTTACACTGTTATTGTGAGGGTAAACTGAGCTCTGAGGTGGGCCATACTCTGCAAACAATGACTGGCCCAAGTCCGATGCCGACTACCCAGGCTCCACTCCGTCTAGGTGCCCCAAGTCTCTGACTTCTCTTAGTTGTTCATTGCTCTCTTTCCTCTTTGAGCCTGCTACTTCAAGGGCGGATTTCCTGGGCTCTGCTCTCAGCACTCAGCTCACTGGACGCTCTCCCTTCGTCATCGGTGATTTGTTGCCACCCAGAGCCAAAGGCTCGCAAACCTGTGCTGTGGCCGTGTCCAAACAAAGGCTAGACAGCTCCTCTTGGACCTATCACAAGCCCCTCAGGTCTACCTGGCTCCAAGAAAACTGTCTCCTGCACACCTCCTCTTCCTTGTGCCTCCTCTCAGGGGACTGAGGACCATTGCTTCCTCCCTGTTCCAGGGCACCATTGCATGGGCTTGACAACTTATTCTCTCTCTCTCTCTCTCTCTCTCTCTCTCTCTCTCTCTCTCTCTC
>NC_022022.1:4046410-4055948 GCF_000317375.1 Microtus ochrogaster
CACACACACACACACACACACACACACACACACTTTTGTCATGTTGAGACAGGATTTGTCTGTGTAGCCCTGGAACTCACTCTGCAGACCAGGCTGGCCTTGATCCATTCACCTCAGTCTCCCGATTGCTGAGATTAAAGGTGTGCACCGCCACTGCCTGGCTGGAAATATGTTTATATTGTATTTATTTCTGTGTTTGTGTGTCAGTCAGAGGGCAACTTGGGAGTTGACTCCTTGGACTGACCGTGGGCTCCTTTATCCACGGGGCCATCTCCTCTGCCCTTACTTTCTAGTTTGTGTGATCTGAGGACCTCTTCTTTCAGTTTAAAGTTTTCTAAAATTAATTATTCTTTTGTGAAGCAAGATCTCACCCTGGGTCTGTGGTGTTCTTCTTGCTTCACCTTTTTGAGTGCTACGATTACAGGTGTAAGCCACCACTCCTTGTAATGATGAGAGCGGACAGGCCTGCTCTTCATCGGCCCGGCTCCCACACAGCTAGCTTAGCCCCGGGAATAACAACACACATATTGTATTCATTTAAACACTGCCTGGCCCATTAGCTCTAGACTCTTACTGGCTAATCCTCACATCTTGATTAACCCATTTCTAATAATCTGTGTAGCACCACGAGGTGGTGTCTTACCGGGAAAGACTCAGCATGTCTGACCTGGCGGCTGGCTCCATGGCAGCTGACCTGGAGAGGAGAGGTATGGCATCTGCCTAACTTCCCTTCTTCCTAGTATTCTGTTCTGTTTACTCCACCCACCTAGGTTCTGACCTATCAGGCCAAGCAGTTTCTTTATTAATTAACCAATGAAAGCAACAGATAGACAAATGACCTTCCCACATCAACTCCAGCTCATTTAATTAATGAATTAGCTTTTATAAGACAGGGTCTTTACGCCAGACTGCTTTAAATTTGCTTTGCAGCCTAGATTCCCTTGAGCCTCAGATTTCCTGCCTCTACATGCCCAGTGCTGGAATGATCGGAGGTGTGAAGCTGGGACCAGGGCTTCTTGGATGCTAAACGAGCCCTGTGCCAACTAAGCTACAACCCCTCACTGGTTTTCTGAGTAGGTGACACATTCATTCTACTGAAAATCTGGAAGTTAGAGACGAGCTAATGGGAAGGCGAAATGTGTAAAGTCTCGCTCCTGCTTCTGTCCCCAGCCCTGCCCACTAGTCTCCCTTCCTAGAGGCAATCCATGCTATCAACTTCTTGTGAATATTTCTAAAGATACAGTTATATGGCTGCCCTTTTATACACGAATGATATTATGTTCTACAGTCTGTGTTTCATCTCGTTCTCACATAACTGCACAGTCTCTGTGAGCGCATTTCATGCCATAAAAAGCTTCCTTGTTCCTTTTGTTTAAAGTGATTCAGTTTTCCATTGCGAGTATCGTAATCTAATCAGTGACTGTTATTAGGCTGTTTCCAAACTACACTTACTACAAACAATACTGAAACGACTTTCTTCATAAAAGTGTTATTTCCCAGGTGTGCGAGTGGATACGGAACAGCCGCATGAGGGGCAGGTGCAGTTTTATGTTTGACTATACACTATTGGTTTTCTTGGAGTCTGTAGATATCTCGTTTATCTATGCATCCCTCATCACTGTTATAAAGCCTAGAACAGAATGTACACTCAGTGTGTGTATACACACACACACACACACACACACACACACACACACACACACATTGAGAAAGGGTCTCTTACAGAGCTGGCTAGCCTTGAACTTGGTGCATAGCTGACGGTGACGACCTTGAACTTTTGATTTTCCCAAGGCCTCTGTGTTCTGAGTGCTGGGAGTGTATCATATCTTGTTTATATGTTACTAGGGATTTAAGCAGAGGCTTCCTGCATGCTAGGCAGGTGATCTACCCACTGGCTGACATCCTTAGTCCCATTTGGTATATATTTTTTAAAAGATTTATTTATTTATGTATATGAGTGATCTATTTGCATGTATGCCTGCATGACAGAAGAGGGTATCAGAGCTTATTATAAGATGATTGTGAGCCACCATGTGATTGCTGGGAATTGAGCTTAGGACCTCTGGAAGGGCAGCCAGTCTCTTAACCACTAAGCCCCCACTCAGTATAAACACACATACACACACACACACACACATACACACACATATATGCACAATACAAACACATACATATATACATGCTCTGGAACTTGCTCTGTAGACCAGGTTGGCCTCAAACTCACAGAGATCCGCCTGCCTCTGCCTCCCAGCATATATTTTTAATAAATAAACAAAGACTAAAAGACTACTAGATTTTTGTTTTTTGTTTTTTTTAAAAGATGGTCTCACCATGTAGCCCCCTGGCTGTCTTGGAACTCTCTATGTATACCAGGCTGGCCTCAACTCACAAAGATCAGCTAGCCTCTACCTCCTGAATGCTGGGCTTAAAGGCGTGTGCTTGGCAGAAACAACTAGTTCTTCTAGCAACATGTTCTTTCCATGCAGTGTTCAATTCAAGCCAAATGATTCATGTTCAAACCAAATTCCAACAATATATTGGAGCAAAACTCATTGCCCCTTTTTTATTTCAGTGTTTGAAAACTAATCAATTAGCTTTGTTTGTTATAAAATAAGATCACCTTTATTCCTTTTGTTTATAATTCAAATCATTTTTTTTACCTTCATATGCAGGCTCTAACTGTAATGACTTTGTGTCTCCAGTATTTTTCACAATCTCTTAATCCCTTCGTTATTTCCTCTGCCTAACCTGCGATCCTAAGAACTCGGCATAGCCCATAAACGCTCTCAGGAGGGTGTTTGCTGCTTTCAGAAATCATCCGCCTCTTTTGTGTTCATTGTTTCAGTTGTATAGCCTCTCAAGCCCCCTTTTTCCTCCACATAGGGACTGAGATAGTGCTGGAGGTGGCTGACGAGCTGTAGATGTAAGTGTTTGGCACATGGTAACGTGGAGAAAGAGAGTTCTTCCACTCATCGTCTGCTGTGTGCCGAGAGTGCAGACTCCTGGCTGGTTACTCCAGCAGGGTTATTGCTCCGAGTTGTGGAGTTGTGCTAGCATGTGGCTTTGAAAGATGAAGAAATGTATCCCCTTAGGACAAAGAACATGAAGAACAAGTAAGTTCCCTTCCTTCCTTCCTTCCTTCCTTCCTTCTTTTTTTCTTATTTTGTTTGTCTGTCGAGACTGGGTTTCCGCGTGTAGCCCTGGCTGGCCTGGAACTCTCTCTGTGGTGCAGACTGGCCTTGAACTCAGAAATCCGCCTGCCCCTGCCTTCTGTGTGCTGGGGCAGGCCACTAGTTCATGTTCGTGATTCACTGCAGCCGTCAATTGTTCATTCATTTGTATATTCATCTTGGGCGATGACCCAGCAATTCAGAATTCGGTTCCTTATTTCATGTATTGGGAAACAGAACCTTAGCATGGCAAAAGTCAGCGATTATGTAACACAATCTAAAGCTCAGTTATTTTTGCACTTTTTTTCATGTATTGCAACTTTACGTAAGCTAAATACAGACATACAGAAAGCGTGTGTGGAAGAAAACAACAGTCTCCATGATTTAGAACTGGATATTAGAGTGGTTAATAATTTCAATTTAGCAATAGTTTTGAAGTTGTCTTTATCTCATTTCTTTCTCCCAATAGCACCAGAGAATTCTTTGAAAACACAGCTATGGACGTTTTTGGCTACCTACCAAAATATAAACTGATACCGTGTAGAGTGCCTGGTCACAGCAAGGGAAGTAAGAACAGAAATAACGAAAATAGAAATCTGAGCAACTCCAGTCTGGTGTCTGATTTTACCCGACTGATAAGGTCCTAAATTAATCTGCTACTGTTTAGTAGACGTTGCAGAACATCTAAGAGTCTACAAATCAAAGACAAAGGGAACACATGTTAGTTCTGACCCACCAAAGCATCATGTAACAGCTCTGATGAGTGCTATTTCCTTAAAGGATCAGGGACTAAGACACTCTTACTTGGAAATGTTGCATTCTACAGAAAGGAATAAAGTAAGCCAGGCGGTGGTTGCACATGCTTTTAATTCCAGCACTTGGGAGGTAAAGGCAGGAGGATCTCCAAATTCGAGGCCAGCCTGGTCTACACAGTCAGGGCTACACATGGAAGCCCTGTCTCTAAAAACAAAAAAACAAAACAAAGCAAAAGATGTTCACCATCCAACCAAGAAAACACCTACCAGAATCCAAAGCCCAATAAACCACAACTCCCAGAAGGCTTTGTTCCCGGATGCGTCATGCACCCCCTCCCCCGAACTACATCTCCCAGGAAGCCCCACAGCACCCAACCGTCTACTTCCCCCGCCCCTGCTCCCCTTTCCCCCCCGCAGCGCGGTGGCCGGCCAGCTCCAGCGGTCGGCGGAGCGGGCGCGCGCCGGGGTCGCGCGGCTGCCGAAGGGGGCGGGCACGCGCAGGAGTAGAGGCGTGGGGGGGGGGCGGGGGACGGCTCGCTTGCTCCCTCGCAAGATGGCGGACGAGGACGGGGAAGGGATTCACCCCTCAGCCCCTCACAGGAATGGAGGCGGCGGCGGAGGGTCTGGGCTCCACTGCGCCGGGAACGGCGGCGGGGGAGGCGGCGGCCCGCGGGTCGTGCGCATCGTCAAGTCTGAGTCCGGCTACGGCTTCAACGTGCGGGGCCAAGTGAGCGAGGGCGGGCAACTGCGGAGCATCAACGGGGAGCTGTACGCGCCGCTGCAGCATGTGAGCGCCGTGCTGCCCGGGGGGGCGGCCGACCGGGCCGGGGTGCGCAAGGGGGACCGCATCCTGGAGGTGTGAGTATCGCGGCCGCCACGCCCCGTCCTCTTACCCTTCGCCTGTCCTGACCCCCCCACCCTGTCACTCAGGCCGCACCTCCCCCAGCTCGCGAGCCTGCCGCGACCCTCGCCCCCGGCGAGCCTTCGCGGCTCGGCTTGGAGCCTTCTTCCTGGCGTCTCCAGTTTGTGCCCTTGCCCCACCATCCCAGTGCTCTCCCCGCTGTCCCCATGCCTTTGGCTGCTCGCAAACCCTTTGCCTTCTCCTGTGGCATGCTGCTTTCTGCTCTGTACTGACCCAGCCAGTACTGTATCCTCCCCAAGTTCTCATCTTTAGCATCACAGTTTCCTGGTCTCTGCCACTCCCCTCAGACCCTGTGGACTGTCCCTTCTGCCCTCTAGACCCGGTAGGACCTGTGGTCAGCTGCTTTTCCTCTGGAGGCATCATCTCTTCCCCTACCTTAAGCCCCCCCTTTCTTTTCTTAGTTACTCCCCCATTATGGTAAAGCAAACCGACATTTTTGTATCCACCGCTTGGCCTTTTCTTCCCTCTTTGTAGTCATGCCATCTCGAGTATACCGTATCATCGCATGCGTTTTTTTGGGCGAGGGGTTGTCACTAGTTTTTCTTCCTATCCTGATATTGCAACCTAATTTCCAATCTGATTTCTCCATGGCCACATTTCTCTGAGTGCGTCCCTTTTCTGGCTTCCTGTCTTCCCACGTGCACACTCCTTACACTTCGGTAGTGCTTTCCTAGCTCCTACCCCCCGCCCCCTTCGCCTTAAGTCTTTGCCTTCTCCATTTTCCTCCTGCTCTGTGCTGTTGCAATCCTACACTTTATCTTACTTGTTCCTCCAGATAGCTTTCCCTTCTCTTTGTAAGGCCTCTTCTGCTCTCGCTGCGGCGGCTTCCTTCACCATACTCCTTTAGGTGGCTCACCGTCACCACCACAGCCCTTAAAGCTCCCAGGATATTGCCTTGTCTTGGCAGTTTCAACCCAGACCTCCACTGCTCTAAGCTGTGTTGTGCTTATGCGTTTGTACTTTGTACTAAAATTGTATAGTGGTTGTTGGTTGGCTTGTAGGTGCTGTATGCATTCATCGCCTCCATCCTCCTTCAACCCAGAATTCCTCTACTGCATCTATATTGTATCCCCATGACACATGGGCTCACCCCTTCCATGATGGGATTTTCCCACATAAATCTTTTTAAACATTTCATTTTAATTACAAGTTTCACAGCTGCCTGTTTTCATTTTGCAAAGCCGATTCGCCTAAGGTCTGTACTGACTGTATCTTCCAGAGGAGTCGGTTCCCTTCTTTCCACTTTTATGTCCATTACTCTTGCTCTGTGAAATCATTCCTTCTGCTTCCTCATCTTTCCACTCCGAGAAGGAGTAGCTCACTGACGCGTGCTTTTTTAGCTTTTGTACATTTCCTCTGACCTTTCTGGAAATAGATGCTTGCTTTTTTTATTACTGTATTACAGACTATTTTCTAATATTCTCTGGCAGTGTGTTCTTAGTCTTTGTGGGAGCTTTAAGATACTGAATGCAGTAATGACTTTTGATGCTCTGTACGACTGATTTCTTTTGTTAGAAACTTTTAGAGTTATTTTGCTTTCCCTTTGGAAATTAACTCTGATTCAGCCTTTTATTTTTAGATTTGCAATATATAGAAGTTATAAGTGTATTAAAGTTGTAGGTCATTTGCAGCTAATGTCATCTACCATGAGTGCATAAGCCAAGAGATACAGTTGGTGGCTATTTGCCTTTATTGCAGTCGGCAGCAAAGAGTCCAGCTGTAAAGGAGTCATTGCAGCGAAGATATGAGTGATCCTGTGGACCCCTGGGAGAGGGCTTTGCCTTGGCCCACAATACAGGCCAGGAGCCTGGAAGTAGAAGCTAATGTTTTGGTACTGACCTTGGGTGAGAGTAGTTTTTGTCATTTTAGGTCGCAGGGGAAAGAAACACTGCCTGGAGAAATTCTCTCTGAAAGGCCGAAGGTGATAGAAAATCTTCATGGTATTGCTTTGTCCCCTTCCAGCTGCTGGTGCTCTTCTCTCCAGAGCCTTTGAAACTTCTATGGTACTGTTGTAGAAGTAGTAGTAGTGCCGATTCTAAGCTGGTTGATAACTTCTGGGACCTCAGTTTGTCTCTCCCTCCCTTCCCTTAGGTTTTCAAGTCAGAGGAGAGAAATCAGGTACTAATTTAGCTTTAGAGACTTATTTATTTATTTGAGGCAGGGTCTCATGTAGCCCAGGCAGACCTCAGACTCACTAAGTAGCTTAGAATGACCTTGAACTTTTGGTCGTCCTGCCTCCACCTGTGTGAGCCATTTTGTTGGGTTCACGTGGTGCTGGGATGGAACCTAGGGATGCAGGACTTCCAGCTTGGTAGGCAAGCTCTCTACCAACTCAGCTATATTCCCAGCCTGAGCTCTTTAATTTGTCTTCTTACTCAAGTTCTTAACCTCTCCGTTGTCTTGGGAAAGCGGTGGAGTCTGAGTTAGGCATAGCTGGATTATTACTGTATACCTTTAGGATTATACACCAAGTCACAGGCGGGTGTCTGGACCTTGATAACGGAGCTTGGAGAGTTCTCCCTATTTTTAAACTCTTCCCGATGCACAGCTTTTACTCCAGCCTTCGTGTTGCAGTTTGGACAGGTGGTGGAGGTGTGAGGGAACAGTGCCTGAGATTGAAGTGGGCACAGACCTGAACGTTAGTAAGAGCACCCGTTTCTTGTGCTGCTCCTAGTTTGCTTGCCAAGGCTCGAGTCCTGGGGTAGTTGTCAGCTGGAGCCAGTATTGGCTCACTTCCTGCTTTTTCCTTTGGAGGCTGACTAGATTGTGACTGGTTTAAGAGAGAATCCTGTTCCAGGACTCGGTACTGCAGTGTAAAGAAGCCTGCTGGGCTCTAGATTTTATTACAGATGGGAGGTTTTCTTGACTAACAATGTTAGTCTCCACCTTATAGTTTTCCCAGTCTAATGTGTACTAAATGTCTTCCCTTTGATGTGCACATACCTTGAGGCCAGTGTGTGAAAGATGCTTTCAAAAGCAGAACCAAAATCTTTGCACTAATTATATAGTATGTGAAGTAACTGGCTTCAGGTTAATTTCTGTAAGGTTAGAATAGGTGTAAAGACACTTGATTGATTTCTTGACAGTTTCCTTTTGGAGAGTTGCCGTATATAGTGGATTTGGAGCTGCCTATTATGTACTCAGGGCTGCATTTGAGATTATGTTTGTATGTTTTTGGCCAGGTACTGGGATCTTTGTGTGTGTGCGCATACAAATGCATAGGCACACTTTGAGGGCTTCTAAATGTTGGGACAAATTTTCATGTCTCTACTTCCTATCTCCTCATGGGGTGGCTGGGGTTACAGACATTTTCACAGTGCATCCAACCTTGAGGTGGGTTCCAGGAATTGAACTCAGGTGGTCAGACTTGCACAGCATGCACACTGCCAAACCTGATCTGGGGAGTGTGCATTTCAAGCATGGACCCTTAGGGTTGGCTTGTAGGCATTCAAAGTCATGATGCAGGTGAGAAAATGTCAGAGAGTATGTGCCTTTCTTCTTAATAGCTACCTGGTAATGTACCATCAGCCTTTCCTTGTTAAGGTAAAGCATAAAATGAATTATGTTGTATGTGACAGTTTGTTTATTCAGGGATTTTTTTCCTGTTCCATGTGAAGGTTTGAAAATCATTGAACAAAGAGTTTGATGCAATAAGTATTTTTACAGTTGAGTGAGTCATAAAACATTGACTGTTAAGTATCTTAAGACTCTTTTAAAAAATTGATTTCTCTTTGGCTCAGATATTCCAGGTAGACTTGGGTAAAAATGCTTGAAATGATTGTCAAGCAAAGGGAATGATGATGGCAAAGTTCTCACACTTTGGTATGCACAAGAATCTCCGGGGGCAGTCGGAAGCACAGGTTTGCAGGGACACTCCTTCGCCTGGTATAGGGAATGGAGCTCACATGCTAAGCCACATTCTCAGAACAACACGGTAGTTATGGACTGTTGTAGACTGTTCTCAGCTCATTGTGCTTTATCATTATGGTTATACTGGAAGTCAGTAGCTAGGAATTGGCTAACTTATGAAGCACGGAACTCCAGAGTAAAGGGAAGCCAGTTCCTCAGCAAGTGGTCTGTACAGTTGTGCTTACTTCCGTGGAACTTGCTGTCGGCCTGCCGCAAAGGTGCACAGTTAAGAGACAGAACAAAGGATGCCGATCGCTGTGCCAGCTTGCAGTGTCTGCTGTGTTAGTTTGCAGTGCGATGCCTATGCATTGGAACTTCAGCCTCTTGTAGGGAGCTTCAGAGCTCCTCAGGGCAGGGACTGTGTTGACTGTTGTGTGTATTGAATCCCTAGCCAAAAGTGCAGTGGTCCCTTGCCTTTCTTCTGTGAGTATTTGCTGAATGGATAGGAGTAAATCAGCCCTGTTTTGTGAGGAGAAAGGGTACTGCTTTGAGTGACAGCCAGAATTAAATCCAGCTCTTAAGTTTCCTTCCCATTTTTAAAATATGTTTTGGTTATTGACTGTTAATAGTCAAGTTCCTTAATTTTTATTCTTTAGAAGTTACACAGATCTATACAGTGTATCTTGATCACATCTATCTCAACTTCTCCCAACTCTACTTAGGAACCTCTCATGAGCCAGGTGGTGGTGGCGCACGCCTTTAATCCCAGTGCTCGGGAGGCAGAGGCAGAGGCAGGCGGATCTTTGTGAGTTCGAGGCCAGCCTGGTCTACAAGAGCTAGTT
>NC_022022.1:4056638-4065621 GCF_000317375.1 Microtus ochrogaster
CTCATTACAGATGGTTGTGAGCCACCATGTGGTTGCTGGGAATTGAACTCAGGACCTTTGGAAGAGCAGGCAGTGCTCTTAACCGCCGAGCCATCTCTCCAGCCCTCCTGGCTATATTCTTAAAGTAAGTTCCTCCCCCAGTCATCAGCTGCCTTGTAGCTCCACAGCTGGGGGTGGGGACTTTGGATAGTACACTATTCTTGATGGCAACTAGCCACTTAAAATCAAGTTACTTTCCTGTAAAAATGGATAGCAGTTGAACTTTGTTTCTATTTGTGAAATGTGACTTATGTTTTTATTTATCCTTTATGTCATGTTGTTAATTTGGATAAGATCAGGGTCTAAAGCAAGCTTTCTTTGCCCTTGCTATTGCTGCTTTTCTCTGTTCCTAGCAAAGGAACCATGACAGCCATCCTTGTTACTTCAAAAATACGTCTTGTCTCCTGAGTGAGGCTGCAAACAAGCAATAGTAATTGAGAATGTTCTTACCTTCCCTTGGAAATCACTTGTGTCGATTGCTGTGACCAAGACAAGGACTTTCAGGCCGTGGTGGCGCTCGCCTTTAATCCCAGAACTCAGGAGGGAGAGGCGGGCGGGTTTCTGTGAGTTCGAGGCCAGCCTGGTCTAATAGTGAGTTTGAGGCCAACCAGGGCTACATAGAGAAACCCCATCTAAACCCTCTACCCTTCTACCCCACCCTTGAAAAGAGAGTCTTTGATTAGTAGCCTAAGGGCTAGTTTTTAATTTGTGGTGGACTTTTCAGCCACCACTATTAACCACTAATAGTTAATTTTGGTTTGTTTTAGGTGAGGGCTTTATTACCATGCTGTCTTGGATAAGTATTTTAGAAGCTGAGCCTCATTGGGAATAATTCTTATGAAATGGTAGATAAACAGAGTTAACTGGCAAGCAAACATTTTAATTTATGATCATAGCAAAGTGCTTTAAGAACATAATCTGTGGTAAGATTATTCATTGGTCCTTTAGGCGGTGGACCTTTCATTCACACCTTTATCCCAGCACTCTGAAGGCAGAGGTAGGTGATCTAGGTGAGTTCAAGGCCAGCCTGGTCTACAAAGTGAGTTCCAAGACAGCCAGGGCTGTTACAAGAGAAACCCTGTCCCAAAAACCAAAATAAATAAATAAAAATTATTCAATGGATGATGGCATTACTAACAAAAGGTGTATTAGTAGTGTGCATATGTGTGAATAGTGAATACACGCACACATGTATGGTTATTCATGTGTGCAGCAACATATGTTATGATGGTTAGAAGATAACTTTGGAGTCCACTTCCTTTCCTTTCACCTTTATGTGGGTGCAGGGAAGGGAACTCGGGACAAGCCTTCCAGGCAAGAGCATTTCCCAGTGAGCCATCATCTTGCCAGCCCGCTGTTTGGGTTTTGTTTGAGTGCTTGTTGGGTCATGTCCATCCTCTGACAAAACTGACCAGTTCATCCTGAGGCTGCTAGGCCATATGCATGCTAGGCAGGTGGTCCACCACTGTAAGTGTATTTTTTTTTCTCATGTCGGCCCACTTCATGTCAGCTGGTTCCACTCTTAGGCACAAACTGTGTGTCAAGTATCACTAGGCTTGTGAGTCAGTAGTCTGGCTCTCTGCCCTTGAGAAGCTTGCATTGCAGTGGGGGAGGTACTAGAAATAGTTTACTCTGTGAAAAGCAAAAGAAAGTAATGGAGGTGAATGAGGAACGGAGTGGGAATTCAGAGGAAAGAGTGGATACGCTTAAGATTGATAAGGGGTTAGATGGTTCATAGAAGGCTTTTATACAGTTAAAACTGTGTGTTGTGAGCATGCGGCAGACACAGTGCTGTGTGTAGGTCAGAGGACAGCTTTATCAGGAGTAAGTTCTCCTCCCACCAGGGCTTCCTGGGGTTGAACTTCTGAGGCAAGCGCTTTTCCCCATTAAGTCTTCCTCCCATTGGCTCCTACAGAAGGCTTTTAAAGGGAAACTGAGGGACAAGTGTGATCTCAGTAGTAGAGAAAGAGGAAGGGTTTCATAGGCTGAGGGTCTATGGGAGGAAGATGCAAGAAGTTCTTAAGATAGCAAAGGTCCGGGGCTGGAGAGATGGCTCAGTGGTTAAGAGCACTGCCTGCTCTTCCAAAGGTTCTGAGTTCAATTCCCAGAAACCACATGGTGGCTCACAACCATCTGTAATGAGGTCTGGCGCCCTCTTCTGGCCTGCAGGCATACAAGCAGACAGAATACTGTATAAATAAATAGATATTAAAAAAAAAAAAGATAGCAAAGGTCCTCAAGCTGCTGTTTGCAGGCTGGTGCCATAGAAACTGGAAAGGAAGGTTAAAATGAAATACAAAAAATGCTTTGAAAGCAGTGCCAACAAGTTGCTTCCCTCTCTCCCCCACCAGACAGAGTTTCTGTATGTAGCCCTGGCAGGCCTGGAACTCAATCTATAGACTCAGGGATCTGCCTGCCTCTGTTGGGATTAAAGGCGTGAGCAATCATGCCTGGCTGGCTATAAGTTTGGATTTTGTTCTTATGCACTGAGAATACAGTTGTGTATATATTTGTACCCATAGTTTCCTGCACATTTTGTTTTTATTTGGTTGAATACATTTCCATGGCTGGAGAGGGAAAATTGCTATTAGAATTAAAAGAATTTCAGACCATTTTCCCCTCTTGGACTGTCTAGGACTGTATAAGGATGGTAGCTGAGAAGAAGGAAGCTCTGAAACCCAGTGCTAGGAGCAGCTGATGAGAGGCTGCCTTTCATTTGATTCCACTTTCCTGCCTAGTCCGCCCAGCTTCTGAAATGTCTGTTTCCTGTCACCTTATGTTGTAAGTGACTGTGCCTATATTTATCACTGCACTGACAGCATCTTCATCCTCACGTGCTGCGGGGCCCTGCTTCTCATGCCTTGTTGTAGCTATGCTTTTCTCTGTCTCTTACTGCAAGATGCTACCTGGATTTAAATCCTTTCCATTGATGGTGCTGGGGAGATGGCTCAGGGGTTAAGAGCAGTCACTTCTTTCCTACAGGGCCAGAGTTCAGTCCCCAGCACCCAGATGGCAACTACAGCCATCCCCTCCAGCTTCAGGGGTCTGATACCTACATCTGGTTTCTGGGCACCTTTGTTGACCCTCATTTGTGTGAGTACACAGAGACCTACATAAAAATAAATCTTAAATCTTTTGTTTTGCCGTAGCCTGTTGGGAGTTGAGGTGACTAAAGATGAGAAGTTGATATGATATTAAAATATATACCTAAAGTCTGTCTTCAGGTGAATTTCTTTCTGCCGGGTCAGGAATGTGTTTTGTGAAATGCTCTTAGTTAAACGTCAGGCACTCTGCTGCGAGTCATTTCTTACTACTGCCTCTGCTGGCCCAGGAAGGTTCTCCCTGGAGCTGTTCCCAACACTGGGTGTTTGAGTTGCTAAATGAGGCCTTGTGTTCGAACATCCTTATGTTCATCCTCCAGTGAACTTCTCTTATTGTGAAACTACTTACTTAGTAGAAGCTGGTCTAGAACTCTTGATCTTCTCACTTGCATATTACCACATGCAACTTTGAGGCAACATGTGAGATTGCTCAGACTTGCTGTGTAGCCAGGTAGCCTGCCCTCAATGTTCTTCCATCTCTACCTGTTGAGACATCACACCCAATGGAGAAACATGTATGGTGATTTTTGTTTGTTTGTTTGGTTTTTGGTTTTTCGAGATAGGGTTTCTTCGTATAGTCCTGTCTCTCTTTAAACATGCTCTGTAGACTAGGCTGGTCTCTAACTCAGAGATCAGCCTGCCTCTGCCTCCCAAGTGCTGGGATTAAAGGCATAGGCTACCACCACTCAGCAAGAAACATCTTTTAAAAAAATGTTTTGTTTTTACTTAAGCTATCAAAAACTTGTTTTGGTGTGTGTGTGTGTGTTGGAGTTAAACCTAGGGTCTATGTATGCCAAAACACTCTTTTTTTTAAGTCAGGATTGTTTTTCTTAATAATTTATTTTATTTTATGTATATTAGTGTATTTCCTGCATGTATGTCTGGGTGAGGGTGTTGGATCCCTTGGAACAAGTTTACAGATAGTTATTAGCTGCTGCCATAGGTGCTGGGAATTGAACCCGATCCTTTGGAAGAGAAGTCAGTCCTCTTAACCCACTGAGCCATCTCTCTAGCCCCTCATTTTTTTTTTTTTTAAACTTTCTTTTTATTTACTCTTGGTGTCAGGGCCAACTCTTTCACCTGCCCCAGGTGTTGATGGAGGGGACACCCCCACCCCCACTCCCATGCCCATGCCTCCACATGACAGTTGAATAATGGGAAACAGCTCTTTCATGCTCACAACATCAGGGCTGGCTCGCTCACACCTCTGCCAGCAGGGTCGGCTCTACCGTGCTTGCTGCCCAGGTGAGTGTTGCAGCTGGTGAGGGGGTCAGGCGGCAGAGTAGGGGGTGCATCTTTCCTTGCCCTCACCATCACATGGCAGACAAGGGATGTGGCCATCTCTTCCACTCTCACACCCTCAGGGCTGTCTCGCTTAGATCTCTTCCAACAAGATCAGCTCTATTGTAAAACGCTCATTCTATTGAACTGTAACCCCAACTTTATCCAAAATGTGATAGATTTGAATGCTAGACCACAGATCAAGACTGAACTAATAGATCTTTGTATTCTATGGACTCCATATACAAGTGATTTGCTTATTTCGTTTTGAAAAGAGTGGAGCTATCTGCTTGTTAACTGCTTGTGTGGATACTCTTCAGTTGCTTTTAGGCTGGTTATTACAGAACCATTCAATGAAAATAAGGAAATTGCTCCTTGATCCAGCAGAAGTTTCTTAAGTCTGTCTAGGTTTTAGTTAGTGTATTTTAAAATTGGGAAATGGATTGAGTATTTGGAGCTTGTGGAAGATGTGATAACCTTGGGAAGTTTGGAAATGCTCTTCTTTTGCTAGTTTTCTCATCTACAAAATGTGCAAGGTGTTTGTCTATTGAACATACTATGAGGGTTATTGTATGTATGTATGTATGTATGTATGTATGTATGTATATTAAAAGATGCTATTAATTGCAAGAGCCATAAGCCCTGGGGGCTGGAGAGATGATTCAATGGTTAAAAACACTTGCTACTCTTGAGGATACAGGTCAGTTTCCAGCACCCACATTGCAACGGCTCAGACTCCAGGGCATCCATTGCTCTCTTCTATACCTTGTGGACACACATACTCAGCATGCATATACATAAATCTTCAAGCCGGTGAGGCTTGAATTTTGGCACTCAGTAGGCAGAGGCAAGTGAATCTTCAACTTTGAGGCCAGCCTGGTCTGCATAGCAAGTTCTAGGACATCTACAGTTTATATAGACAGACCCTGTCTCAAAACAAACAAACAAAAAAGAATAAGCCTAAAATTTTACATTCTAGTGGGAGTGAAATGAATCAATTTGGTTTTACTATTGATAACAAATTTTGGTTTCACAGGTAATTACCAAACTTTTTCTTTCTGAATAACTTGATTATATTTGTATAGTAAAAAAAATATCTTAGAGCCTTATACTTATTTTCCTGAATGACAAATAGACTCATTTTTCAGAAATTTATATGCTTGAGTAGATTGTATTTGCAAACTGATTGCCTTGTAATTACAGATTTAAGGAACTTTTTATTCTTTCCTAAGCAATAAACCCTTGTTTGTTATGCTGGAGGTGTTCAGTTGGAGATCTGGTGAGCTTTCTGTCCTTCCCTGGCCTCAGGCAGGTGCTGTGGGAGAGCAGGCAGCCAAAGGCAAAGTCCTTGTGTAGCACATTCTTCTCCAGCTTGGGAGCGTCAGGTGCTGACCCACATAGTTCATTGGCTTTGCCAGGGCCAGTTTTTACTGTTGCTAAAATTCTTTTTGCCCAGTGTCAATTTTCTGCATGGAAATACTTTTTGTTGTTTTTGTTTTGTTTTGTGTTTAGAGACAGGGCCTCTCTATGTAGTCCTTGGCTGCCCTGGAACTCACTATACAGACCAGGTTGGCCTCGAACTTAGAGGTCTACCTGCCTTTGGCCCCTGGAGTGCTGCTATTAAAGGTGTGTATCACCACACCTGGCTGGAAATGCTTTAAAAATATTGATAAGGCAAAGCCACAGAGAAACCCTGTCTCGAAAAACCAAAAAAAAAAAAAAAATTGATAAGGACTGGAGAGATGACTCAGTGGTTAAGAGCACTTGATTTGCAACCAAGAGAACCAGAGTTTAGATCTTTTTTTTTCTTTTTCTTTTGGTATATCTAGACAGGGTTTTTCTTAAGCAAGGTGTCCTGTAAAAGCTGTAACTCCAGCCTCTAGGGATTCGATGTCTTTGGATATGTCTCTATAAATACACATATACATTTACAAACAAAAGTATTTTTAAACCAGGCGTAGTGGGATACTCAGCACATAGGAGACTAAGGATTGCCATGAGGCCAGTCTGGGTTACGTGGTGAAACTCAGGAACAAAAGGGAAACTTTTCTTTTGATACTTAAAAGACATGGGAGAGCCAGTGCAGCCCAGTGAGGATCAGGGTCTCCAGTTTGAAGCCAGCCTCATCAAAGCAAAGCAGCAGAGGATCTGTGAAAGGCTGAGAGTGTACGACTTGATCTGTATGCAGATAGCATTTGTTTTGTCCTCCTTTATCAAAGATGACACCTAATTAGATTAAAATGGGTGTTTTGTATTTGTACTGGTTATGTTGTATTTATTTTTGGTGGTTGTAGTTTGAATCAAGGTACCTTTTCTTTTTTGAGGCAGGGTCACTGTATAGCTCAGGCTGGCTTGCCTCTTCGAACAGTGAGAAACTTGGTTTCTCTTACCTGCTATATATTTTCTTGTCCTCTTTGTTTTTGCCAACAATTTTTTTTTTAAAAAAATCATTCTATTCAAGTATATAGATATATTACAGTATTTAGATATAGCAATAGCTGAATTGTTGACTCGCACCCCTTGAAGAAGCAAGCAACTTTCCTGTGCTTCTTTTGATTTTAGGCTTATAGACTTCATTTCTGCTTATTTAGTTCCATGTCTTTTTCTCCACCCTGTTTGAAGACCCTGGGTTTGTATAAAATATTCTGAGATAAAAGTAGGTTATTTTGTCATTGTCTGGGGTTCTTCTGGTTTTCAAAAATTATGTACGTTAAGATTCATTCTATTAAATAGCTTTGTGTCATGTGTGCAGTTGACGTAAGCTGCCATGTGGGTGGTAGGAACTGAACCTGTGTTCTCTGCAGGAGCAGAGCAGTCAGTACTCCAGCTCCAATAGCATGTTTCTTTATTTTAGCAATCAATAGTTAATTGTGTGGATGTCTTACAGTTTGCTAATTCATCCACCCCCTTGAAGGACATCCTAATTACTTCTAGTTTGGGGCAGTTATGAGGAAAGGTGCTCTAAGCATCTGTGTAGAGTCTTTTGTGTTGGATATAAATTTTTCTGTATACTTGGATCAACACATAGGAACATGATTCTTTCTTTTTTCTTTTTTTTTTTTTTTTTGGCTTTTTCGAGACGTGGTTTCTCTGTAGCTTGGAGCCTATCCTGGAACTAGCTCTTGTAGACCAGGCTGGCCTCGAACTCACAGAGATCTGCCTGCCTCTGCCTCCCGAGTGCTGGGATTAAAGGCATGCATGATTGTTTTTATTGCTATGAAAAGATACCATGACCAAGGCAACTCTTATAAAAGAAAGCATTCAACTGGGGGCTTGTTTACAGTTTCAGAAAGTTATAGTCCATCATCATCATCATGACAGGGAGCATGGTAGCAGACAGGCAGACATGGTGCTGGAGAGGTAGCTGAGAGCTTTACATCATGATCCTCAGGCAACAGTCAGAGAGAGAGAGAGAAAGAGCGAGAGCGAGAGAGACAGATGAGATGTGCTGGTCTTGGCATGGGCTTTTGAACCCTCAAAGTCCACTTGTGGTATACCTCCTTCAGCAAGGCCATGCCTCTTTTGTGTGTGTGTGTGTGGGGGGGGGGTGTTCCACAGAAGGTTTCTCTGTAGCTTTGGAGCCTGTCCTGGAACTAGCTCTTGTAGACGAGGCTGGCCTTACCTCACAGAGACCCGCCTGCCTCTGCCTTTTGAGTGCTGGGATTAAAGGTGTGCGCCACCACTGCCTGGCAAGGCCATACTTCTTAATCCTCCCCAACAGTTTATTAACTAGGGACTAAGCATGTAAATATACTAGCCTGTAGGAGCTGTTCTCATTCAAACCACCACACAAAGTGACTATGCCGTTTTATATTCTTGCAGCAAGGAGAATTGTATTTGTTCCATGTCCTCACTAGTACTTGGTATTTGACATAATCAGTTTGGGCTTTTAGGTGTATTTAATGCCATGCTATTGTTTTGATTTGGGATTCCATTCATTAGAATGTTGAATATCTTTAGTAGATGTCTGTCCAGATATTTTGCTGTTTTTTAATTAGAGTTGTGGGACCAATAAGAAGGTTCAGCTGATAAAGGCACTTGCCACCAAACCCGAACCTTAGTTTGATCTGGGGGCCAATATGGTAGAAGGAGAGAATTGACTGACTTCTATGTGCACACAATGTCATATGTCATATATATCTCATCAAGCCAGGGCTGGCCTCAAACTCACAGAGATCCTTCTGGTTCTGCCTCCCAAGTGCTGGGATTAAAGGCATACACCACCTGGCTCATTCTCTAAGTTGTCTTTTATAGAGGCGTTTTTAATTTTAGGTAAGTTTAGCTTGTTACATTTTTTTTTTTCATTTGTGGATCATGTCTTTAGTGTTAGATCTGAAGTCTCATTTTCAAATACCAAATCACATAGATTTTTCTACTTTTTTTTTTCAAGAAGTTTTATAATTTTTGGAGACGGCCTCACTTTGTATCTGAGGCTGGTTTTCTTAGTTAGGGTTTCTATTGCTGTGAAGAGACACCATGACCACAGCAACTCTTTTTTTTTTTTTTTTTTTTTTTTTTTTTTTTTTTTTAACAGGGCAGGCATTTGAGGAGCCTACTGTTGC
>NC_022022.1:4065721-4066295 GCF_000317375.1 Microtus ochrogaster
CTCTGTAGACCAGGCTGGTCTCGAACTCACAGAGATCCACCTGCCTCTGCCTCCCGAGTGCTGGGATTAAAGGCGTGCGCCACCACCGCCTGGCACCACAGCAACTCTTATAAAGGAAAACATTTAATTGTAGTGGCTGGCTTACAGTTCAGAGGTTTGGTCCATTGTTGTCATGGTGAGAAGCAAGGCATCATGCAGGGTAGACATGGTGCTAGAGAAGACTGAGAGTTTGCTGTAGAATAATCCTTTTATACACTCTAAAGATTTGCCACTTGAATTGGTTTAACAAAACACTCATTGACCAGTAGCCAGGCGGGAAGTATAGGCAGGGTGACCAAACTAAGGTTGATAGGAAGGAGCAGGGAGGAGTCAGGGGACACCAGCCAGATGCAGAGAGAGCAGGATGGGCACACTTGCCTGAGTGTACTGAGAAAAGATACTGCCAGGTGGGCGAGTGTAAATAAGGAAGGAATATGGGTTAACTTAAGATGTAAAAGCTAGTTAATAATAAGCTTGAATTATTGGTTGAGCATTTTTTTTTGTTTTTTGTTTTTTTTTTTTTTAATTTTTTTTT
>NC_022022.1:4067350-4070164 GCF_000317375.1 Microtus ochrogaster
CTGTAGACCAGGCTGGTCTCGAACTCACAGAGATCCGCCTGCCTCTGCCTCCTGAGTGCTGGGATTAAAGGCGTGCGCCACCATCGCCTGGCTTGGTTGAGCATTTATAAGTAATATTAAGCCTCTGTATGGTAATTTGGGAAGTGGCTGCTGGATATTTGGGGCTGAGCAATTCTGAGACAGGAAACTTCTGCCTACAAGAGTTCTTATATCTTGACTCACAGGCAATAGGAAGTGGTCTGAGACACTGGGCATGTCTTGGGCATATACGAGATCTCAAAGCCCACCTCCACAGTGACACACTTCCTCCAACAAGGCCATGCCTACTCCAGAAAAAACATACCTCCTAATAGTGCCACTTTCTTTGGGGACCATTTTCTTTCCAACCACACCATATTCTACTCCTTGCTCCCCAAAGGCTTATAGCCATCTCATAATGCAGAAATGCATTCAGTCCAACTTCAAAAGTTTTCATAGTTTGTACCAGTCTAAACTTATTTAAGAGTCTAAAGCTCAAAGTCTCTCCTGAGATTCATATAATCTCTTAACTGTAATCCCCTGTAAAATCAAAATAAAAAAGCAGATCACATACTCCAACATATAATGGCTCAGGATATGCATTGCCATTCCAAAATGTGGGGAAGGGAAGTAGTAAGGAAATGCTGAACCAAACAAAGCAAGACTGAAAATCAGCTGGGCAACTCCACACTCTGTATCTCCATGTCTGATGTCTAAATGCTCTTCAGATCTCCAGCTCCTTTCAGCTTGTTGACTGCAACATGCATTTCGCTCTCGACATGGTTCTACTTCCTGTTAGCAGCTCTCCTTGGCAGGTATCCCATTCCTCTCCAGCATCTTGGTGTCTTCAGGGCAATCCAGCTTCAACTCTTCAGCTTCATGCAAGGACCTCTCTAAGCTTCCATTCAGGATGCTTCTGATATGTGCCTGGTCTTAGCAACTCTCTTTAGCCTCGGAAGCAAATTCCATAGCTCCTTTCTTCTATCCTTACTCTAAAGCCAAAACCAGTTAACCGAAGCTGCCGAGTTCTGCTGCTTACCAAAGCTAGAACATGACCCTCTTGTTCAATTACATCTTCACGAGCTTTCTGTTTTCATGGTTTCCTTCACTTCCTAAGCTTGGCTGTCCTGAAACTGAATCTGTAGGCAAGGCTGGCCACAAATTCAGAGATCTGCTCACCTTTGCTTCAGAGTGCTGGCGTACATGCAACACCACACTCAACTCTAAGCTTTTCTTTAATTTCTTTTTATTTAGAAATTTAGCTGGGTAGGATCTTGTCCTGAGGTCACCATACCCTTTATTCCATTTCTTATTCTGTTTATCACCTTGAACACAGGGTTTTAGCTCCATTCTACTTCCTGGTAGGCCTTTTTTCTCAGATTTTACATTTTGTTATTTACCTTGCTCAGCTTGCTCCTTTTCATTATAAATCTTCATTAGAGTGACTACTAATAACCTAATAGTATAGACAGAGTCTATACTAGGCTGTTATAAGATTTCTTTTTCCAAGGGAATTAATCTAAAACTCTTCACTTCAGCCTCAGGCAGACTCTTCGGACCAGGGCAAGCAGAAGCCATATTCTTCACTAATATATCACAAGAACGATCTCTAGACCACATATTAATATTTTCCCTTGGAAGCTCTTGATCCAGGCACACAGTTCAAATCACACTCAGCACCAGTGTCTTCCATGCTCCTACTAGGATGGCCCATTAAGCAGCACTTAAAGCATTCAACTGTTTTTCTAATCCATAGTCCCAAGGGCCATATTTCTTAAAAAAAAAAAGCATGGTCAGGCCTATCCCTGGTACCAAGTTGTGTCCTAGTTAGGGTTTTCTATTGCTGTGAAGAGATAGCATGACCATGGCAACTATTATTATTATTATTATTATTATTATTATTTTGGATTTTCGAGACAGGGTTTCTCTGTAGTTTTTGGTGCCTGTTCTGGAACTAGCTCTTGTAGACCAGGCTGGTCTCGAACTCACAGAGATCCGCCTGTCTCTGCCTTCGGAGTGCTGGGATTAAAGGCGTGCGCCACCACTGCCCAGCCACGGCAACTCTTAAAGAAAAACATTTAGTTGTGGTGACTTGCTTACCTAAGGTTCAGAGGTTTAGTCTATTATTGTCATGGTGGGAAGCAAGGCAGCATGCAGGCAGACATGGTGTTAGAGAAAGAACTGAGAGTTCTGTTTATATTTTGCTTATTCTGTCTTTTAAACAAAAACTACTTTATTTCACATATATAAATTACTTTATTTCATAGGCATTGATGTTTTACCTACGTGTATGTCTGTATGAGGGTGTTGGATCCCTTACAACTGGAGTTACAGACAGCTGTGAGCTGCTGTGTTGGTGCTAGGGATTGAACCTGGCTCCTTTGGACGATCAGCCAGTGCTCTTAATTACTGAGTCATCTCTCCAGCTTCCTATTCTGCCATTGTTTGTTTGTTTGTTTTGAGACAGGGTCTCTTATCCCTGGCTGACCTGTAACTCTCTGTATAGATAGATCACTACACAACTCACAGAGATCCACCTGCCTCTGCCTCCTGAGTGCTGAAATTAAAGGTGTGTGCTACCATGCCCAACTTTTTAGTTATGCCATTTTATGGCAAAAAATTTGATGTTTATAATCATGGTGAATAGTATTTTTAATTTTAAATGGTATAAGAAACAAAAATCTATTTTTTTGCATTTATAATAAGTTTTTCCCATGTTTACATATCATCTTAAATATTTTTTAAAAATTAACTTACTCGGGGGCTGGAGAGATGGCTCAGAGGTTAAGAGCACTG
>NC_022022.1:4070792-4071251 GCF_000317375.1 Microtus ochrogaster
TGGTTGTGAGCCACCATGTGGTTGCTGGGAATTGAACTCAGGACCTTTGGAAGAGCAGACGATGCTCTTAACCGCTGAGCCATCTCTCCAGCCCCTATTGTTTTATGTTCTTATTAGCAGTGTGTGAGAATTCTAGTTGTCCTACATCTTTGGTAAAACTTGGTGTCTTTTGTTGGTATGTTTGTTGCATGTGGACTACAATGTGCAAGCCTGTCCATCAATGGCTTGCAGAGGCCATGGGAAGAGGTTGAAATCTTACTGTATTGCTATATGTGTTACTTGTTCTTTTGGGTCAGGGTCTCTCACTGAGCCGGACTGGTCAGGAGGCTTCCTGGGGTCTGCCTTTCTCCATCCTCCACTACTGGAATTACAGGCATTTGCAGCCATGCCTTGCTTTTTTTTTTTTTTTTATAAATAAATGCTTATTTATTTATTATGTATACAATATTCTGTCTGTGT
>NC_022022.1:4072548-4073861 GCF_000317375.1 Microtus ochrogaster
AAAAAAAAAAAAAAAAAAAAGTTAAGCTCTTGTGGGCACATTGCCATTGTGTTTTAATGTATAAAGTTGAAAAGCATCTGATTGCTTACAATTACATGAATTTATTGTCTGTTTTTAAAGGACTGCTTCTGAGGGGCTAATTCTCATTAAATTACTCTTGCATGTAACAGGGGTTCAAAATCTATTGTGCTTATTGTGTGGGGATGGCACCTTTCCCAGGTATGTATAGCAGTTGCTTTGTTATATTTCTACCCATTATGTTTCATTACGTTCTGCTCCCTTCAGTAGCAGGGTACAGACTCTATTTAGAACTTTTCTCCTTCTGGAAGTGTTAACATTAGCTCTGTAATTTCCTCAGCTGGCTAACTTTGGTTGACTTAAGTAGTAGCTGAAGCCACTTCCCTTAGCTAGCTAAAAGCTTCTCCATTGGAGTCAGATGTTGAACTCAAAGTAAAAAATGAGAATTTTCATTAAAATTATCAAGTGTATCTTTACAATGCTGAAAACACACAATTAATTTGAGTACCACTTAGATTCCCAAGGAAACAAAATTCTGGTCTTATTTATGAATTTCATTATAAAGCATTTTCTTATGAAAAATTTCAAACACCAGGAAGTTGAATTTTAAAGGGTACCGGTATGCTTAATAGCTTTTAATAAAATGTATTTGTTTATTGTTTGTTTGTTTGGTTTTTCGAGACAGGGTTTCTCTGTAGCTTTGGAGCCTGTCCTGGAACTAGCTCTTGTAGACCAGGCTGACCTCAAACTCACAGAGATCCACCTGCCTCTGCCTCCTGAGTGCTGGGATTAAAAGTGTGCGCCACCACTGCCCGGCTTATTTATTCTTAATTAAATGAAAGTGTGTGTGTCTGTGTGTAAGCATATGTATAATTGTGTCCATGCATGTAAGTGTCCAGGGAAACCAAAAAAGGGTTTTGGATTTTCAAGGAGCTAGAGTTATAGGCAACTGTAAGCTGCTGGATGTGGGTGCTGGATTCTGAACCTGGGTCCTCTGCAAAAGCAGTGAGTGTTCTTGACTGCTGAGCCATCTCTCCAGCCCCTATACCTACCCTCTTTATTCTCTTTGTTTTCTTTATTTAATCACCACATATTGATTGAATAATTTTAATAGTTCATTTTGAAGATATGGGAAATCATAGATTAGTATATCTTATCCAAGCCGGGCGGCGGTGGCGCACGCCTTTAATCCCAGCACTTGGGAGGCAGAGGCAGGCGGATCTGTGTGAGTTCGAGACCAGCCTGGTCTACAAGAGCTAGTTCCAGGACAGGCTCCAAAACCACAGAGAAACCCT
>NC_022022.1:4073961-4075965 GCF_000317375.1 Microtus ochrogaster
ATATCTTATCCAGCCTCAGATCCTTTTGTGTTGTTTGTGGAATTTGTGTGATTCTCTTTTGCTTATTTTGTGATCATTTATTTTCAGATGAATTTCTGATAGATTGTGTTACAAAGAAAGAAGGCAAGCAAAATTGGTGGAAGAGGTTTTATCATGATGGAAAACTCAGTTCTGCCCGCCCCTTTGCTGGTGTGGCTATCACTTATGATAACTTTATCAAGTGCTCTAGAGCCATAGCTCACTTTAGTTCTCACAGCCAGTTCATTAGCCGTAGGTGTTAGTGGCAGCTATTTATACGAGCTGGGGGAACTGAGGCATAGTGAGACCAAATAAGTTTCCTAATACTAAGTATTTGTTCAATGGTGTCATTGGTATTCAAGTCCCAAGCATGTCTAATTCCCCAGAGCACATGCTTTGAATCAGATGTCTGCACTGAAACTTCCCTTTTCTCCTTTCAGTTTTTATGTCTCATGCTTGTACAACTTGAATCTGGTTTAGTATTCTTGTGGAAAACAGTGTTATGACTAATACTTTAAAATATTTATTGTTTTTAAGTGTGAGTGTGTGCATGTGTATGAGTTTGGGTACATGCATGTGATGGCCAGTGCTCTCAGAGACCAGAGGTCATGTGCCTTGGAGCTAGAGTTACAGGTGGTTGTGAGCCACATGATGTGGGTGTTAGGAGTGAACTTGGTTTTCTGCAAGAGCAGTATACACGTGCACTTAGCTGAGCTGTCCCTCCAGCCCGGGACAAGGATTGTGAAGTCCTTGAAATTCCTGAGGAGGGAGGGCCCTGTTTCAGACCAGAAGTCCTGGAGTTTTTTTTGCTGACTTTATTCTCTGGAGAATGAAAGAATTTCTTTCTTTGTATTAAGTTGAGGCGTATATAGCATTTCTTCTGTAGTGGAGCCAGGTAGCTGTGTTTAGTGTGTGACACTAAACACTAGAAGTTCTTTCCTGTTTTTTGTTGTCGCTTTCTTTTTGTTATGTTGGGGGTTGAATCTAGGGCTCACACAAGCCGGGCAGTGTTCTGCCACTGAACCATATCCCCGCCCTTTGACTGCGTTTATTTCTTACTGAAGCTTTTAGGATGTTAGCCAGTTGGAAGTCCATTCTTGATAACAAAGACAGGGAACTGAAGCTGCTCCCTTTGCTCTGTGCTGGTTATAACACTAAATTTTCCCTGGAGTCTTTCCTGGATTTATTTATTTTTGATACAGTCTCACTGACCTGGAACTCACTATATAGAGCAGACTGGCCTTGAACCCACAAAGATCTGTCTGCTTGCCTTTGCTTCTGAAGTGCTGGGATTAAAAGTGTGTGTCACTGCTGGGCAGTGGTGGCTCACACCTTTAATCCCAGCACTCTGGAGAAAGAGGCAGGTGGATCTCTGTGAGTTTAGTGCCAGCCTGGACTACAAGAGCTAGTTCCAGGACAGGCTGCAAAGCTACAGAGAAACCCTGCTGGAACCTCCCCCCAAAATAATAACAATAATGAAATAAAAACAACCCCTCCTCCCAAAAAACATGCGTGTGCCACTGTGTGGCCAGTTTCAGGGAGAATTTTTGTGAGTGACTCAAGGGGCAGTGCATTTCTGTTGACAACTTGGTAAAGTTGTGTTTTGAAATCAGTAGTATTTTTTTTCCTCTTTTGGTTTTTTGAGACAGGGTTTTTAACTAGCTCTTGTAGATCAGGCTAGCCTCGAACTCACCGAGATTTGACTGCCTTTGCCTCCTGGGTTTCAGGATTAAAAGTGTGTGTCACCAATGCCTGATTCAAATCAGTAGTTTTTAATTTTTTTGGAGACCCACATATTCCTTTTTGAAACCAATGAAAGCTATGGACCCCCCCCCCACACACACACACAAGATACATGATACAAATACACTTTTATCGATAAATTTTGTAGGGTCGCCGGGCAATGGTGGTGCACGCCTTTAATCCCAGCACTCGGGAGGCAGAGGCAGGTGGATCTCTGTGAGTTCGAGACCAGCCTGGTCTACA
>NC_022022.1:4076935-4080749 GCF_000317375.1 Microtus ochrogaster
TCCCAGCAACCACATGGTGGCTCACAACCATCTGTAATGAGGTCTGGTGCCCTCTTCTGGCCTTCAGGCATACATGCAGAAAGAATATTGTATACATAAAAATAAATAAATAAATAAATATAAAAAAATAAAAAAAAGATTTTAAAAAAGGGTAAGATTTGAGGTTACTTAGAAAAAATTTTGTTAGCATGTAGGATATTATGTTGTTCAGTCCCTGAGATGTCTTGTGTCTCCTATTTGATTGAAACATTAAAATGGATATTTGTGAAAAAAGCTAAGGTTCTTAGGGATTTTATGCTGATTACTAACCTTTTCAATTTGGTTTTCTCTGAAGTGCTAGCTAAAGAATAAATGAACTCGGGGCTGGAGAGATGGCTCAGTGGTTAAGAGCATTGCCTGCTCTTCCAAACGTCCTGAGTTCAATTCCCAGCAACCACAGGGTGACTCAAAACTATCTGTAATAAGGTCTGGTGCCCTCTTCTGGCCTGCAGACATACACACAGACAGAATATTGTATACATAACAAATAAATACATATTTTTAAAAATTTCTTAAAAAAAAAAAAGAATAGACGAACTCCTTTGCCAACCCCTAAGTTTAGGTTTCAGTTTTTTTTTTCTTTACCCCAAATGTGTTCAAGCACATTGTGATGCCAACCCCCCAACTCTGATTGAACCCAGCAGGCTCTCCACTGCTGAGCTGGACCCTGCTCAGTTTTCTTTCCTCCTTGTTTGCATCTTCTTGTTTGGCTTTTCAAATGGTGGCATAGCTCCTGTTGCCCTGGAAGTAGGGACTCTTGCCTCTGCCTCTGCCTCCGAAACCGAGGTTATTTGGAAAGTGGGAATGTCATATTCTGGTTTCTCTTCAGATTCTGCAAGTTGGGACTTCCATCAGCAAAAGGACTGACTGTTTTTGGTTAAATTACTACTTTTAAGGGTTTGCTTGTAACTAGGATTTTAGTTTGAGAAATGTCAAGAGTTTTGAGGATTACAGACTTTTCTTTTGATAGAGTCTTGCCTTATAGCCTGGTCTCAGAATTGAGGCAATTCTCCTCCTTCAGCCTCCTGAGTGTTACAAATGTGCCCTACCATACACAGCTGAATTTACTTGCTAGATTTTTTTTCACTCTTTTTTAAAAATTTTTTATACATTTTTTTATTGATATTTATTGAGCTCTACATTTTTCTCTGCTCCTCTCCCTGCCTCTCCCCTCCCCCTTCAGTCCTCCCCCAAGGTCCCCATGCTTCCAATTTACTCAGGAGATCTTGTCTTTTTATACTTTCGACTTCCCATGTAGATTATATCTATATGAGTCTCTCTTAGTGTCCGCATTGTTGTCTTAAGTTTTCTGGGATTGTGGCTTTCTTTGCTTTATGTTTAAAAACCACCTATGAGTGAGTACATGTGATAATTGTCTTTCTGTGTCTGGGTTACCTCACTCAAAATAATGGTTTCTAGCTCCATCCATTTTCCTGCAAAATTCAAGATGTCGTTATTTTTTTCTGCTGTGTAGTACTCCACTGAGTAAATGTACCACATTTTCCTTATCTATTCTTCGGTCGAGGGACATTTAGATTGTTTCCAGGTTCTGGCTATGACAAACAAAGCTGCTATGAACATAGTTGAGCACATGTCCTTGTGGCACGACTGAGCATCCTTTGGATATATACCCAAAAGTGGTATTACTGGGTCTTGAGAAAGGTTGTTTCCTAATTTTCTGAGAAATCACCACACTGACATCCAAAGGGATTGAAAGAAGCTTGTATTCCCACCAGCAATGCAGAAGTGTTCCCTTTTCCCCGCAACCTCTCCAGCATAAGTTGTCATCAGTGTTTTTGATCTTGGCCATTCTTACAGGTGTAAGATGGAATCTCAGAGTTGTTTTGATTTGCATTTCTCTGATGACTAAGGATGTTGAACATTTCCTTAAGTCTTTCAGCCATTTTAGATTTTTCTGTTGAGAGTTCTCTGTTTAGGTCTGTACTCCAATTTTTTAAATTGGATTATTTGATCTTTTGGTGTCCAATTTCTTGAGTTCTTTGTATATTTTGGAGATCAGACCTCTGTCCGATGTGGGGTTATGAAGATCTTTTCTCATTCTGTAGGCTGCCGTTTTGTCTTGTTGACCGTGTCCTTTGCTTTACAGAAGCTTCTCAGTTTCAGGAGGTCCTATTTATTAATTGTTTCTCTCAGTGTCTGTGCTGCTGGGGTTATATTTAGGAAGTGATTCCCTGTGCCAGTGCGTTTAACTGTACTTCCCACTTTCTTTTCTATGGGGTTCAGTGTGGCTGGCTTTATGTTGAGGTCTTTGATCCATTTTGACTTGAGTTTTGCGCATGGTGATAGATATGGGTCTATTTTCATTCTTCTACATGTTGATACCCAGTTATGCCAGCACCATTTGTTAAATATGCTTTCTTTTTTCCATTTGATATTATTTGCTTCTTTATCAAAGATCAGGTGTTCGAAGATGTGTGGATTGATATCCGGGTCTTCTGTTTGGTTCCATTGGTCCTCCTGTCTGTTCTTATGCTAATACCAGGCTGTTTTCAGTACTGTAGCTCTGTAGTAGAGTTTGAAGTCAGGGATTGTGATACCTCCAGAAGTTCTTTTATTGTGCAGGATTGTTTTGGCTGTCCTGGGTTTTTTGCTTTTCCATATGAAGTTGAGTACCGTTTTTTTGAGGTCTTTGAAGAATGTTGCTGGGATTTTGATGGTTATTGTGTTGAACTTGCTAGTTTGTTAAACTGAAAATAAGGGAGGAAGATAGCTGAGGCCTCTTCTGTTCTGTCTGTTGTTTATACACATGGATGTTTTAGATACCAGACTCCGGCAGAGAGGTGAAGCCATGACTGGGAACTGCGGAAGGCTTGTTGCTAAACTTAGCATTCTTCCTTTTCAGGAAGGGAAAACCCTAAAGGTTTGGAACATAACTGAGAACAATAACCTAACTCTAAATATGAAAGTAGTAGAAGCTAGGTATATTTTTCCTGTCTCTTGTGAGAGCCATGGTAGGGCCCTCCAGGCCAGCTGCCCAGTGTTTTTTGCTGAGGTAGTTCGTTAGGTCAGCATGCTGGGAAGGTTGTTCAGTTTTTGAGTGCTGTGAGACTCAGCATCTTTCTTGACAAAATTATTGTTCTTTCAATCTTACACTTTTCCTTATTTCAGTCTTGCGTACAAGTGAACAGGCAGGAAAATGAGTAGGTTGATTTACTGTATAACTGTAGGTGTGTGTTTCTTGGTTTGGGTAGATTATACATAGTTTTAAGGCAAATGTATGGAACAGAAAATGTGTAGATTGAATCCTGAGAGATTATCCAGACCACAAAAAAGAGAAAAAAAAAAAGAGAGAATATCCAGACTGACTGGAAGAGCAGAAGAAGTTGGGTTATAGAGAAGTATTGCTCCTTTAAAAGCCAAGAGGTCAGTCTACATGCAGAGTAATACTTTTTAAATATCATGATAATAACTTGCTATAAAGAAAGATTAATTTATCCGGGCTGTGGTGGCACACGCCTTTAATCCCAGCACTCGGGAGGCAGAGGCAGGCAGATCTCCTGGGAGTTCGAGGCCAGCCTGGTCTACAAGAGCTAGTTCCAGGACAGCCTCATAAGCTACAGAGAAACCCTGTCTCAAAAATCCGAAGGAAGGAAGGAAGGAAGGAAGGAAAAGAAAAGAAAGATTGATTTGAAGATATGGGGGAAAATGAAAATATAATGTAAAAGAACTGTCTTGGGGATGGACACACATGTGTACATGCACACACAAGCACGCGCACACACTTTAGTTTTGTAAAGGGAAGTTTTTTGTTTTT
>NC_022022.1:4080879-4082514 GCF_000317375.1 Microtus ochrogaster
TCGAACTCACAGAGATCCGCCTGCCTCTGCCTCCCGAGTGCTGGGATTAAAGGTGTGCGCCACCACCGCCAGGCTTGGTTTTGGTTTTTCAGGACAAGGTTTCTCCCTGTAGCCCTGGCTGTCTCTTAACTTACTCTGTAGACCTGGCTGGCCTCAAAGTCACAGAGATCCACCTGCCTTGCCTCCTGAGTGCTGGGATTAAAGGCATGAACCACCACCTGACTGAGGGAATTTTTTTTTTCTTTTTTTAAGAAAAGTCCTGGGGTTGGAGATAAGACTTAGTGGTAGAGTACGTACTGCTCTTGCAGAGGACCCAAGTTTGGTTCCCAGCACCCATACTGGATGATTCATAACTGCCTGTAACTTTAGCTCCTGGCCTCTGGCTCTGCAGGTATCTGCACTTCCATGCACACACCCACACATACACATAATTAAAAGTAATAAAAATAGAACTTAGAAATTTCCACGAGGTGTAGGTGAACAGACTAATAAAAATGGGAGAATTGCCCACAGCACTTTTGTGTTGTTCACGACTGGGTAGGATGAGGAAAGTAGACTGCTGAGCTGAAAGTTGGCTGCTTCCCAGCAGCACTGTCTTTGCTCTGTGCTTTCCTGACTCAAGCAATGTGTCGGATTCTAGACTAGAGGAAAAGTAGGTCTCTCGCTGTTTGCATTTCCTCTCTCTGTCGTAAGTTCACCAACAGCTTTTTCACTTTAGAGTCTAGAAAGACATTAACGACTTTCTGGAGCCAGATGAATCTTTTGATTTTTGTGGTTCATACTGTGACGCTGGGGTGGGGACAGGAGGGTGGAGTTACAAAGTGTTTGGACCCTTCTGGTTTATGGGATTGTTTTTTTCCTTTTCCCCTTAGGAACGGCGTGAATGTTGAGGGGGCGACACACAAGCAGGTGGTGGACCTGATCCGAGCAGGAGAGAAGGAATTGATCTTGACAGTGTTGTCTGTACCTCCTCATGAGGCTGATAACCTAGATCCCAGTGACGACTCCTTGGGACAATCATTTTATGATTACACAGAAAAGCAAGCAGTGCCCATATCGGTCCCCACTTACAAACATGTGGAGCAGAATGGTGAGAAGTTTGTGGTGAGTGTCAGCCCAGCTTGATCCTCAAAATTAGCTTTTATTTCCTTTACTCTCATGAATGTACTTCAAGCACTAAAATAAAAGACTGCAACCTAGGTTAGTTTGTCTGTCAAGAAGTTAAATTCACTTCGAGATGGTCTTGGCACTGATTGATTTGTGCAGGGATAATCTTCATGAATGAAGAGTTCTATTTCTGCTTAAATATGGTTTCAAGTTTGTATTCTGTTCTTTTATGAAAACACGTGAGTTTCTTTTGCCATATGTCTTTGCTAATTGTAGTCTGATTTACTGTTGAGTCTGGAGTTATAGACCGAGATTAATTTTTGAAAGGTATCTTCAGAAATATTTGGATAAACAGAGGTTTGTCATTTTGAAACCTATATATTTCTATACTCATTCCTTTCCACATCCTGTTTCTTTCATTTCTTGGTGATGTCTGTGTGCATGAATAACTCTTTAGTTTTTCCCTCATGGTCCTAACATACTCTTTTTTTTTTTTTTTTTTTTTTTTGGTTTTTCGAGACAGGGTTT
>NC_022022.1:4082614-4092575 GCF_000317375.1 Microtus ochrogaster
GAGTGCTGGGATTAAAGGCGTGCGCCACCACCGCCCGGCCCTAACATACTCTTGACTGCAATTTCTGTGAGCTGTTCTACACATTTCTATTTTGTATCTATTATAAATAAGTAGAACTCATCTTGAATTTTAGATGATATGTAAAAGCTTGTTTCCTGATGCTGTTTGGTCTTCAAAACATAGTTGCTATTGATATTTCAGACTGTTTATTTTTCTCTTGGTTGTATTGTGTTTTATTTGCCTTTGACTGTTTCAGAAACGTTGACATACAAAGCATTAATTCTTTTATTCTTTGTGGAAATGCAGTGGGTTCTGTTAGATATTGGCAAACAGACCGCAGGTATTTAAAGCTGTAGGGCTGGGGGTAGAGCTCAGGGGTAGAGTGCTTAACTAATATGTCAATATTCTCGGTCAGTACTCTATAAAATAAAATGCTGATCTGCTGATTAAAGTTATCATCTCTGAAACTAGGATTTATCTCTTCTGTTGGAATGAACCACTAAATGCTTATGGAGTTCTTTCCAGTGGGGAGGTGAACCAAACATGGAAGTTAACTGGGGATAATTGCACATGAGTTTTGTATCAGCATGGTTTCTGTATTCTTAGAGCTACACACAAAGTTTAGAAATGAGACCTGATTGGTTGTAGAACCTTTTGAGAATTATCTCAGGTTTTAGCAACTTCTGTAGCCTTGAGACAAGGAATGAAACTACTAATTGTTCTTTTGTAAAAGGTCAGCTTTATTAGCCAAATTTCTGTATGTTTAACTATTCATCTAGCTAGATGTCCAGTTTTATGGTGTCAGTCTTTTATCTACTACCACAGAATTGTATTGACTGTCAGACACATGGAAACACATAATATGTACTTGTGTTAGCTGCTGTCAGACACATGGAAACATATAATATGTACTTGTGTTAGCTGCTGTCAGACACATGGAAACATATAATATGTACTTGTGTTAGGTGCTGTTTTTGTTGCTGCTACAAAATAACTGACAGAAATAAGCTGAGGAATTGAAAGTTTAGTTTGAGAGTGTCGTCGTGTTAGGGAAGGCATGGTGGCTGGAGTTGTTCTAGTTGCGGTGATTGGGAGCATTAAGCAGTTAGTCACATTGCACCCATACTCAGGAAGCCAGAAGAGATGAATGCTGGTCTTAACTTGCTTTTTATTTAGCCTAGGAATGGTGCCCACATTCAGGGTAGTCCTTTCCTCCAGTTAAACTTCATTGGAAATGGAAGGTTATCTCTAAGGTAATTTTGTATCCATTCAGGTTAGCAATAAAGATTAATTACTAGAGGTCTGTGTGTGTGTGTGTGTGTGCGTGCGTGTGCGTGTGTGTGTGGGCGCGCGCGCGTGTGTGTATGTGTGTGTGGGTGCACACACGTGCAAGCATGTGAGCATGTGCATGTAGAGGCCTGAGGTCATCATCCCTTTCTCAGTTACTTTCCACCTCTGTTATTATTAATTTTTACATTATTTATGTGTTGGGGGTGAAGTATGGATGAGGGTATGCATGGGTGTTTGGAGGTCAGAACAATTAGTGGGAATTAGTTCTCTCCTTCTACTGTGTGAGTTTCAGGGATTGAACTCAGGTCATCAGGCTTTGTGGCAACAACCTTATCAGCTGAGCCATCTCACTAACCTTCTACCTTATAAGAAACTGGCAGAGCTGACAAGATAGCCCAGTGATCAAGAGTGCTTGCTGCACAACCATGAGCTCTGAGTTTAGAGCCCAGGACCTATGGAACAGACCATATATGGTTTCTCGTTCACCTGTAAGTCTAGCACAGTAGAAGGCAGACAGGACTATTACTAGAACTTATTGGCTCTCTGAGAAATTCGTTGCCCCTGACTAACAAGACAGAAAGTGATGGAGGATTACATTCAGTGCCCTCTGTTGTCTGTACACCCACATTACACAGGTCCACACGCACGCAGGCAGGGATACTCACTCTGGCATCCACTGCACACACACACACAAATTCTTGTCAGACTTGGATTGGAGGTGTGGCTCAGTGGGGGGAACTATGCTGAGCTTAAATGAAGCTCTGAGTTCAGTCCCTAGTACCACAGAAACCTGGTGTAGTAGAATATGCCTGTGATCTCAGTGCACAGGAGCCAGGAGCAGGAGGAGGATCAGTAGTTCAAGGTCACTCTCAGCTATGCACTAAGTTTGAGACCTTTTTTCAAAAACTCAAGAGAAACTGACAAACTGCTTTTCAAAATACTTTTGTCATACTTTCATTCTCATTTGCAGTAAAGAATTGTAGTTTTTCTATAGCCTCAATATGTGGTATTTTAATACTTCTTTTCCCCAGGTAGGGACTGCCCATGTATCCTTGGATGGCGTTTAATTTGTGGTGGCTTTGCCTTAAGCTCCCAAGTGCTACCTGACCCGTCCCTGTCCCCGTTTTTTGTCCTTTTTTTTTTTTTTTACTCATGCTGGGGACTGAACCCAGAGTGTTGTATGTGCTAAGCATAGTTTGTCCCCGAGTTACATCCTTCCTTGAACTTAATTTTTTTTTACTCTTATGCAGCTTTTTGAAAGATTTATCTTTGTTATTTTTGAGATGGGGGCCAGAAGGAAGAGAGTGTGTGGATGTTGTGTCTGTGTGCCAGTGTTGAGGCCAGAGGTGTCAGATCCCCCGAGAGTTAGTTGTGAGCTTCTGGATGGAACCAAACATGGGTCCTCTTCAAGAGCAGTACATTCTTTTAGCCATGGAGCTGTCTTATCAGTTCCTATTACTGGCCATTCTGGTTGTGTGTGTCTGTGTGAGTGTGTGTGTCTGTGTGTTTATGCCGTCTGTTAGTAGCTGTCATGCCTGCAGAGGTGAGAGGAGGGTGTTAGATCCCTGGAGCTGGATTTATAGGAGGTTGTGAGCTGCCTGGTATGGTCCTTTGCAAGAGCAGCAAGTGGACTTAACCTCTGAGCCATTTCCCACTATGAGCATTCATGTAGGTACAGTGGTATCTCAAATTGATTTATTTATGACTAATTGACATTCATCTGTTTCATTGGTATGAAGATTCTGTTAATTTTCTGTCCACTTAAAATTTTGTTTTATTATTTTGTTAATAAGAATTTATTATCTGTAATGGATGTAAATTCTCTAGATGTTTTGTATTTCTCCCGTCTGTGGCTTGCCATTTTATTTTTTTATTTTTTTGTTTTTTTTTTTTTTTTCCGAGACAGGGTTTCTCTGTGGCTTTGGAGCCTATCCTGGAACTAGCTCTGTAGACCAGGCTGGTCTCGAACTCCCAGAGATCCGCCTGCCTCTGCCTCCCCAGTGCTGGGATTAAAGGCGTGCGCCACCATCTCCCGGTCTTATTTTATTTTTTTAAGAGTGTTTTAAAGAACAAAAGTTACCGGGCGGTGGTGGCGCATGCCTTTAATCCCAGCATTTAGGAGGCAGAGGCAGGTGGATCTCTATGAGTTCGAGGCCAGCCTGGTCTACAAGAGCTAGTTTCAGGACAGGCTCCAAAGCTACAGAGAAACCCTGTCTCAAAAAAGAAAAAAGTTTTATCGTTATTTTAACTATTTTTAATAACGTATAATCCATTACTATAATTGTTTTTATAAATTTTATTTAGTTTGGTGGTATTTGAATGTTTATAGATTGTGCTGCTGTGATCAGTTTTACGTTTTTACTACTTTGATACATTACACCCTATAGCCGTCATCCCTCTGAGCCTTCATCTTCCTCCAGCTCCAGGTCATGCTAGTCTACTTCCTGTCCTATAAATTGACATATACTGAACATTTCATATGCATGGAATCGTGTGGGATTTTTGTGTTTGACTTGCTTCTTTCATTTAGCTGTTTTCAAGGCTTACCTGTATTGTATTGTTAACCTATATTTTATTTTACCTTCCATTAGCATTCCATGGCTTCGTGTACTTATTAGTCAGGGTTTTCTGAATTAACAGAACTATACTATTTTATATAGTATGTATACTATATATTTATACATGTGTATGTATATATATATATATATATATATATATATATATATATATATATATATATACACGTCCTTGAGTGTGCGTGCGTGTGCGTGCGTGTGTGTGTGAGATTTATTAGACTGGCTTACAGGATGTAGTCTGGGTTGTCAACAGTGGCTGTCTCACAATGGAAAGGCTGAAAATCCAGTAGCTATTTTGTTCATGAGGCTGATGTCTCTGCAGTCCCAGTTTGGTGCAGGAGCCCTGGAGGATTCCTGGAGAGCTGCTAGTCTTCAGTCTACATTTGCAGAAGATAACACTATCTTCTTCCATGTCTGTTTTTGGTGGTAGTGTGTAGTATGAATAATAAAAACCCAGAGACAGACATTGGGGTTCAACCTGAAGATCAGAAAAGCAAAGCAGCCAGCCACTGCCTTTTAACTTTACCTTGAACCATAAATGGGCAATCATGCCTCCTCGAATCAATCCTCAGATTGAAACTGAGTTGACAGCTGTCTTCCTCCTGTTTTATATTCCTCTTTAGTGCTGGGACTAAAGGCGTGCAGTGCAACTGCCACTGCCCGACCTCTGTGGCTAACTAGTGTGGCTGCTGGGATTAAAGGTGTGTGCCAACACTGCCTGGCCTGTATGGCTGACTAGTTTGGCTGCTTTGCACTGATCTTCAGGCAAACTTTATTTATTAAAACACAAATAATATACCACTATATTTCCCTTTTTGTCTAAAATAAAAAAGAAGGCTATAACTAATATAAGAAAAACTATATACAGTAAGTACAATAACTATATAATATGTACAGGCAATAAATACATCAACAGTGTCTAGTCCATTTGCATTTGACAAATGGAGAGAAAACACTCCATTATCAATCCTATCTTGATGCGTCCAAAATATTTTTTTTTTTTTTTTGGTTTTTCGAGACAGGGTTTCTCTGTAGCTTTGGTCCTGGAACTAGCTCTTGTAGACCAGGCTGGCCTCGAACTCCCAGAGATCTGCCTGCCTCTGCCTCCCGAGTGCTGGGATTAAAGGCGTGCGCCACCACCGCCCGGCTAATGCGTCCAAAATCTTGTGCCTAATTTGCTTTCTATCATAACTTGCTTTCTGTGTCTGATAAATAAGGAAAACTATAACTATCTAGTCTTCAGTCAACTCCCTCAGAGACCCAAGAAGGAAATAATATTAACTGAGTAAGCAAGAAGTGTGAGCAAGTGACTTCCAAAAAATGTGAGAAATGATAGAAATAGCTGGCTGCCTGGACAGTCACCCAGAGTTCCTCTGCAATGTTGTGGCATCTTTCTTTGGCCTACAGGCCTAGAATATTTGATAGATTTTTCTGTGAAGCAGGTTATTCTGAAGGACTGTTCCACCTTTGTCTCGACAATATTTGGCAGACATTTTCTCTTGTGTTCTGCTTGTTTAATCAGGGCAGCATACTGTCAACAGTCGAGGCAAGGGTATTTTGCCCATTTTGCTACAAAGAAAGTAAACTCCATGTGGAGTTTCTTCGATGCCTATTATCCTCTCTAAAGTAGATTGGTGCTGCTAGGAGAAAAAAAAAAGAACTTGTGTTATTAAAACATTTTTTTTTTTTTTTGGTTTTTCGAGACAGGGTTTCTCTGTGGCTTTGGAGCCTGTCCTGGCACTAGCTCTGTAGACCAGGCTGGTCTCGAACTCACAGAGATCCACCTGCCTCTGCCTCCCGAGTGCTGGGATTAAAGGCGTGCGCCACCATCGCCCGGCCTTATTAAAACATTTTAAATGCCATATTCTGTAGATCTCTGAAGTGTTTGAAGGTGACCTGTCTGTCTAAAATATATTTTTGTTTGACCTTGAAAACATACCTAATCCCAGCACTCGAGAGGCAGAGGTAGGTGGATTTCTGTGAGTTCGAGGTCATCCTGGTCTACAGAACTAGTTCCAGGACAGGCTCTAAAGCCACAGAGAAACCCTGTCTCGAAAAAACAAACAAAAAAAAAATCCAAAAAGCAAAAAAAAAAAAAACCAAAAAACCAAACAAACAAACCCTAATATAACTGCAAGTTCAATTATAATAGGTAATTAATAACTAGCTTGCAATTTCTTATTATTCTAAACAGTGGATAATAATAATTTTCAAGGACTCAGAATTTTCATTATATTGTTAAATGAGTTGTATAGGTACAATACCTTGAACGAGAGTAGAAATATATATACAGTATGTTCTAACAAAATTAATCTCAAATTTGTATCTGTATACACAATTTGTATACAATATACAAAAGTCCAGTCCAATATAAAACATTTAAAACTAGTAGTTGCTTTCTAAAAGTAATCTACCTTTTTACCTTGTCTCTATATTTCCCCATTTTGCTTTTCAGAGTAGATTCAGTAATCTACCCTTTTATCCTATCATATCTATATCCCTTTTTTCTTTTTAATACAAGAACTCTGAATCTAATCTCTTTTCTCAACTTTCCTCCTGGTTGAAACCAGTAACAGCTGGTAACCAACCCCCCTAACCAATGACAAATATCTATAACCTGTTGAATGATTAAAAACCACCCATCCCACCTCTTGAGAATGTGGACGTCATAATCTTAAATTTACTTCCTGCTTTGGGTATGGGGAGTGATGGTATGTTTAGGGGATCCTGAAAAGAAAAATTTGGGTAAATTGTCAAGTCCTTGGAGAGGTATCATTTGTTGTCCATTCTCTGCGTAATGGGAAAGTACAGGGCTTATCTCAAGTCCTGGCTAGAGTAGTCTGTTAGGCTGAATCATCTCAGTTAGTCACTTTGAAATTGTTCTGAAGCAGTGTATAATCCAAAGCTGATCTTTAGGTGGTGTTTTTCAGTTTAGTGGTATTATCATAGTCCTGGAGGGATTGTCATTGTGGGGCCTTATTCTCCTTTTAGAGACTTTAAAAGTCTCTGTTAGGTTTGCTCATGGTTCACTGCAGAAAACTGATAAGAGACTCAAACTCGAAATCATGTACAGGAAGATAGATGAAACCTTTTTCTAGAATTAGTTTGTACTCTGTTTGACCATTAATATCATGATAAAAAGTACACACACACACACACACAAACACACACACACACACACACACACACACACACACACACACACACACACAATTTATCCCTTAAGAAAAGCTGTTAAAGAGCCAATATAAAGCCAAAGGATTATGAGATTAGTGACAATAAAATAGTCCTTAAATTCTTTTTTCTTCTGTCCCATATCAGATGGCTCTTCTGACATGAAACAGAGATTTTGGATTTCACTTTAATAAGCATGCTTGGGTTTAGAGAAGGAGAGAGCAGCACTCCAACTCCAAAGTCAGCTTTAATCTTTAATTGGTTGGGACCATAAAGACCATTTGCATAGTCTGTAGAGAACAGCAGAAACACACAGATTCCTTAGCTGGCTCTCTTTATTCTCCTGAAAAGACAGAAACAAAACCCCTCCCCAATCCTAGTTTTGGGGAGATTCTCTTTTGGCAGCTTATATCTGATCAAATGAAGAACATTTGCTAGTTTTATAGGTTAGTTTAGATTAAATGGCCATGGTGCTTAATGATCTATCATCTCTTCTAATTAAGAGGTGTTGTGTTCAAATTGAATTTCTATGAATTTTGATGGTATCTATAGCTTTCCTTTTCCTGTGGAAACAAAGCAAAACCTCTTCCTCTTCCTGAACATAACATATGTCCTGTTATCCATTCTGAGGTCAGTACATCTTGAAAAAGTATATCGGCTGATCTAATTCTGTAGTTTTTCTATCATCCAATGTTTCTCCACAGCTGTTGCTCCTTTCTTATTAGCATTTAGAAAATTCAAAGTTAAGAAAGCTTTGTACAATCTGTTTCTGGGAGTATTTATCATCCCTTTCTATTTATTTAACATATCCTTCAGAGTTGGATTTGATCTTTCTATTAACTGCCTGCCCTGTAGGATTGTGTGGTATACTTGTAATGTGCTTTATATTATAATAAGTATAAAAAATGTTTCACTGGAGCATTGTCTGTCTTTATTTATGGCCATGATGGTCATAATTTCTAGCAAATGTGTAATTACTGAATCAGCCTTTTCCAAACTCAAAGCAGTTACCCATTGAAAACCTGAATAAGTACTAATGGTGTGATGTACATATTTTAGCTTTCCAAATTCTGCAAAATGAACACACCCATCTGCCAGATTTCATTCTTTTGAGTACCATTTAGGTTTCTTTCTGAAGGTAGTAGTGTTTGGTTATACAGAGAACTAGTTGGACATTTCCTTATAATTTCATTGGCTTGTTGCCACATAATGGAAAAGTCTTTTTATAAACCTTTGCTATTGACATGATGTTTTTTTATGAAATTCTGAGGCCTTCAGCACATTTCTAATCAATAATTGATTGATTTCTGTATTACCATGTGCTACAGGACCTGGCAGACCCATATGGAATCAGATGTATGCTATGTATATGGGATGATTCCTAGTCCTGATTTTATCTTGTAACTGAATAAATAATAAAGTCAATTCTGTATCAGCTGGTATAAATTTAGCAGTTTTGATATACAAAACATCTCTTTCTGCATATTGTAAATCGGTAACTATGTTGAGAGGCTCTTTAAAATTCCTTAGTACCATGAGAATAGCATATAATTCTGACTTTTGGACAGAATCATAAGGACTTTGATCTACTTTACTCAGATTTTCTGATTTGCAACCTGCCTTTCCTGATTTATTTGCATCAGTATAGAATATAGGGGCTCTAGTTATTGGTTTGTTCCATACAACGTAAAGAAGGATCCAGTTTGTTTTCTTTATAAGTTGAATTCTCTTGCTTTTGGGATAGTTATTTTTAATCTCTCCCAAAGAATTACTACAAGCTCTTTGCCAGGGTTCACTTTCTTCCCATAATTTGTCAATTTCACCATTATTGAAAGGTACTATGATTTCTGCTCGGTCTATTCCTGCTAATTGATGAAGTCTCAGTTTTCCTTTTAATTAACTTGGAGATCTTTTCTACATAAATTTTAAATTTTTTACTCGGTTTATGTGATAAAAAGATTTATTCTAAGATAATATCTTCCCTCTGCATTAAAATTCCTGTAGGGGAATGTTTGGAGGGTAATATAATAATACCAGAATGCAGTTAAGATTTGGACCCACATGATCCACATGTACCTTCTATACTTTCTCTTCAACCAAAGCCTATTCTTTTTTTTAAATATTTATTTATTAAGTATACAATATTCTGTCTGCATATATGCCTGCAGGCTAGAAGAGGGCACCAGATCTCATTACAGATGGTTGTGAGCCACCATGTGGTTGCTGGGAATTGAACTCGGGACTTTTGGAAGAGCAGGCAATGCTCTTAACCGCTGAGCCATCTCGCCAGCCCCCAAAAGCCTATTCTTTCTCAGCTTCAGCTGATGATTCCTTGGGGTTATTCAAGTCTTTGTCACTATCTAAGGAAGTCATTAATAGTCTGCATTCAGTCTCTCCTAATTTCTTTTTTTTTTTGAGACAAGATTTCTTTGTAGCTTTGGTGCCTGTCCTGGAACTAGCTCTTGTACTCACAGAGAGCTGCCTGCCTCTGCCTCCCGAGTGCTGGGATTGAATGGCTGTTCTGGAACTCATTCTGTAGACTAGGCTGGCCTTGAACCCACAGAGATCCTCTTGTCTCTGCCTTCCAAGTGCTGAGATTAAAGGTGTGTGCCACTACCACCTGGCATGGGTCTAATTTTTATAAACCTATTGTATAACCTAAATAATTAATATAATCTCCTTTTTGTATTTTTTTCAGGAGCAAGTTGTAATCCCCAGCAAGGCAAAATTTCTTTTTTTTTTCTTTCATGCTTTAGGCATGTTGTCATCTACTCTCCGAATTTTTTTTTAAATTTATTTATTTATTGAGGATTTCTGCCTCCTCCCCGCCACCACCTCCCATTTCCCTCCCCCTCCCCCGATCAAGTCCCTCTCCCTCATCAGCTTGAAGAGCCATCAGGGTTCCCTGACCTGTGGGAAGT
>NC_022022.1:4093140-4095986 GCF_000317375.1 Microtus ochrogaster
TAGAAACCAAATATGAGTGAGTACATCCCATGTTCCTCTTTTTGGATCTGGCTTACCTCACTCAGGATAGTGTTTTCTATTTCCATCCATTTGTACTCAAACTTCAAGAAGTCCTTGTTTTTTACTGCTGACAAAATTTCTTCTTCAAACATTATTTCTAAAGGTTCTACATTTGAATCAGATAACAAAATGTCATCCATGTAATTGAAAGCTATAGATTGAGGAAATTGCTTCCATATCATTTCCAGTGGTTGACTTGTAAACTATTGGCACAGGGAGGGGCTGTTTAACATTCCTTGTGGAAGAATCTTCTATTGCTATCTTTTAGCAGGCTGAGAATTATAAGTAGGCCCTGTGAAAGCAAATTTTTCTCTTGTCTTTTTCTTGTAAAGGTATAGTGAAGAAACAATCTTTTAAATCAATAACTATAAGAGGCCATCCTTTAGGCAATAGAGAAGGCAAAGGAATTCCAGACTGTAGAGAGCCCATTGGCTGAATCACCTTATTAACAGCTCTTAAATCTGTTAACATTCTCCATTTTCCAGATTTCTTTTTAACAACAAATACAGGAGAATGCCAAGGGCCGGTTGATTCTTTGATATGCTGAACATCTAGTTGTTCTTGTACCAGTTGTTCTAAAGCCTGCAGTTTCTCTATTGTTAAAGACCATTGCTTAACCCATACAGGTTTGTCTGTCAACCATTTTAAAGGTAGGACTGTTAGTGTCTTTGAATCAGCAGCTGTGTGCCCTGTTCTTATACAACCTGAATGGTCAGTGACTGTTCTTTATAATATCTTGTAATATTTTTTTCAGAAATATAAATTAATTTATGGTTTGTTTCTAAAATTGGGGGAATGTTGGATCTGAGTATTCCATTGCTGTAACAAATCATGTCCCTACAAATTCATTGCTGTGTTAGCCACATACAGTTTTAATATTCCTCTCTGTCCTTTGGCCCTATACATTCGACCCATCTCATGCTCTGCTGTCCCTGAACTGAACATTTATATCTCTAAGTGGCAACTTGGATGCCAAGATTTTGATGAAATTACTGTTACATCTGCACCTGTATCTATCAGACCTTCAATGACAAATTCACTTATTTGTATTTTAATTTTGGTCTTTGTGCATTTATAGAAGTTTGCCAAAATACTCACTTCATGGTTTCTTCTGAATTTTTTGTTCTTTCTTTCTTTCTTTTTTTAAAATATTTATTTATTATGTATACAATGTTCTGTCTGTGTGTATGCCTGCTGGCCAGAAGAGGGCACCAGACCTCATTACAGATGGTTGTGAGCCACCACGTGGTTGCTGGGAATTGAACTCAGGACCCTTGGAAGAGCAGGCACTGCTCTTAACCTCTGAGCCAGCTCTCCAGCCCAAGCAATTGTAATTTTTTTTTTTTTTTTTTTTGGTTTTTAGAGACAGGGTTTCTCTGTGGCTTTGGAGCCTGTCCTGGAACTAGCTCTTGTAGACCAGGCTGGTCTTGAACTCAGAGAGATCCGCCTGCCTCTGCCTCCCGAGCACTGGATTAAAGGCGTGCGCCACCACCGCCCGGCTTGTTCTTTCTTCTACAGTTGTTCTACTATACAGAGCAGTATGATTCTTAAAATAGGCATTATGTTCCTTAATTTTTCTAAGAATGTGTTTCCTTTATGCTGACAGGAAAGGACTGAACCGGATTTGGCATAGGGGCCTGTGAGAGGCTCCTCACAGTTTCCCAATGGCAAAGTGTTACCTTGAATATTTCTCTTTGACCTACATTCATTAGTCCAGTGCCCGCCTTTGTCTTACCTTCTGCATAATACAGAAGGGAGGAGCATTCTGAATGGATTATTCTTGGAAAAAGCATTGTTTCTAGGAATACCATGTCTACAGTCTCTTTTAAGGTGACCTTGTTTCCCACAATTATAACACGACATTTCTATTTTTCCTCAGACCCCTGGAAATTTTCTATCCATGCATTTTAATGGTCAGGAGAGTCAATATTAATTATATCTTGAATCCATTCTTCCAAAGGTGTTGATCTTGTCTTTAATGGCCTAATTATCCTTTTGCATAGAGAGTTGGCATTTTCTTTGTTTTTTTTTAATTTATTTATATTTTCTGTATGAGTGCTCTGCAGGCCAGAAGAGGCTACTAGATCTTATTATAGATGGTTGTGAGCCACCATGTATTGCTGGGAATTGAACTCAGGTCATCTTGGAAGAGCAGCCAGTGTTCTTAATCACTGAGCCATCTCTCCAGACCTCGAGAGTTGGCATTTTCAAAAGCCAGAGATTTAATTATTATTCGTCTAGCTTCTGAATGTGGTATCATTCTATTTACTGCTGAAGTCACTCTTTGTAAGAAATCAGTAAAGGCTTCCTCTGGGCCCTGTATAACTTTAATAAATGACTCATCTCCCCCCTCCCCCATTTCTCCAGTTCTGTCCCAAGCATTCAAAGCTGATGCACGGCATAAATCCAGGGTGTGGTCACCATATACAGCCTAACTTTCTATAGTAGCATAATTTCCTTTTCTAAGAATTTGATCTTGGTAGATTTCCCTACCTCTAGTTTCACTCTGTTGTTCAATAATCTTAGCCTCTTCTTTTATCTAGGTACTCCATTGTAATTGTGTACCTGGCTCTAAAACACCTTTAACCAATTCTTTGCAGTCTTTAGGGATAATTCTATTACAAACTGTCTGCAAGTTTAACTTTTGTTTCACAACAGGTGAATGTGTGCCATCTGAGACTGTTGCTTCCTTGAATCTCCTTAAATCTAACATTTAAATCTAACAGGGGAGCCGGGCGGTGGTGGCGCACGCCTTTAATCCCAGCACTCGGGAGGCAGAGGCAGGC
>NC_022022.1:4096086-4112179 GCF_000317375.1 Microtus ochrogaster
AATTCCCAATTGTCTTAGGAAATCTGCCAACAATGTTGTTGAAGATGTGAGGCTTGTTGTGTAGAACAGTACAAGCTTGACTGGATTTCAAGGCGGCTGCCTAGTTTGACAGGATGCTGAGAAGGGAGTTCAGGGAGAGCCTGCCAGGTGACAAAAAAGAAAAACCTAGCCATTAGGGTAATGACTTCAACAGCGTGTAGTTCTGGCCTATGCCAGTGGCTGTAAAGCCACAGGCAGAAGGCTTTTTCATGAATTTGTACCCCAAATGTTGATGCCAAATGTAGCACAAATAATAAAAACCCAGAGACAGACATTGGGGTTCAATTTGAAGATCAGAAAAGCAAAAGCAAAGCAGCCAGCCACTGGCTCTTAACTTTACCTCAGACCATAAATGGGCAATCATGTCTCCTCGAATCAATCCTCAGATTGAAACTGAGTTGAGAGCTACCACCTCCTGTTTTACATTTCTTTCTAAGGGCTCAGATTAAAGGTGTGCACCGCCACCACCTGACGTCTGTGGCTAACTAGTATGGATGCTGGGATTAAAGGTGTGTGCCACCACTTCCTTACCTGTGTGGCTGACTAGTCTTGCTGCTTTGCACTGACCTTCAGGCAATCTTTATTTATTAAAACACAGATAATATGCCATTGTAGTGATGGGGTTGAGACAAGATTTCTCTGTGTGGTCCTGGTAAAGTGAGTTTCTTTTAGGTAGCATAATGTTGGCCCCGTTTTAATATACTCAACCTGTATCTTTTTTTTTTTTTTTTCTAGATAGAGTTTCTCTGTGTGGCCTTGGCTGTCCTGGAATTCACTATATAGCTCAGGCTGGCTTCAGCTCACTGTGTAGCTGAGAGTGGTGCTGGACTCCCTGCTCTCCTCCCCTGTTTCCAGAATGCTGGGATTACAGGAATTCTTCACCACGTCTGGCTCTTATTTCTAGGATTTCCCGTCTCTATCTTGTTCATTTGACATTTGTCCATAAGGTGCCTTTTATCTACTAAATTTTAATTATTTTCCTTAAGATTTGGAAGTTTTTCATCAGTTCTTTTATTGAATAGGGTTTCTTTTTTTCAATTATGTGTGCATGAGTCTTTAGCCTACATGGGTGTATGTGTACCACATGGATGCCCGGTGCCCAAAGATGACAGAAGAGGGCATCAGATTTCCTGGAATGGGAGTTACAGATGATTGTGAGTCTCCATGTGGGTACTAGGAATTGAACCTGAGTCTTCTTCAAAAAACTGCTGAACCATCTTTGTAGCCCTGTAATTATTATCTTAAAATGAGTTGAGGCTGGGGTTGGTGAGATAGATAGCTCAGCAGGAAAAGGCATGTGCTGCCAAGGCTAATAATGTCCTGAGGTTAGTCCCCAGAACTCACATGGTAGGAGAGAATCTACTCCAATTTGTCTTCTGACCATGCATACGTGTGCACACGTGCATGCCTGCCTGTTTAAAGTATTAGTTAAGGAAAAGAATTAATCCTTTGAATCTCCTCTCAGACGTTTTGCTAATTTCTCCTCATTTGAGGTTTATGCTGAGAGTAGCTGTGTTCCTTTGGAGATATAATGTCATGGTGCCCTATTTTTTTCATGCTTTTTGTTTTTCTGTGCTGTTTACCTGTCTGGCATGTCATTGCTTATACCAGTTTAAATTTAAAAAATTATTGTGTGTATGATATATGTGAGTGTGGGTATGTACCACAGTGTGCTTGTAGTGGTCAGAAGACAACTTTGAGGAGTCCATTTTCTCTTTTCACTATAGGGTTGGGAATCAAACTTAAGTTATCAGGCTTGTTTGGCCAATGCTTTTTACCCACAGAGTCATCTTGTCAGCCCTGCCTGTATCAATTTTACAGGGTGGCTTTCATTAAGAAATTGAGAAAATTTTCCTGGCATTGTGTCCTACACTGTCATTTGAGTAGGTTGCCTTGATTGATTAGGGGTAAGTGTTTTACTGTAATGTCTGTGTAGCTTCTACAGGTGTAATCAGCTTTGGTGCTGTCTGAATGTTTTAGTGTTGCATAAGTTAAATGATTGTAATGCAAGCCAGAATACAGCTTTTTGGGGCACGTAGGTTTGGGTGTAGAGTGTGCCTATCATTTTCTGTGGGTTGCATAGAGGTGGCTTTATCTTAGAAGGACTGTAGAATATAGGTGAGGTGTAGCTGGTACATCAGCAGAGGTGTGTTATCATCATGGTTTAAGGGCCTTACTGGGGTACCATCATGTTTGCCGGGTCCCGCCCAACATATTTGTCCGTGCTTGGGGGAAAAGAGTGAGGAAGTAGATAAAAGACAACAGATAGAGTCGGGAGGGCATCTAGTGACTACTGAGATCGACCTCAAGTTTATTTCTCATAGCCTTTATAAACCCCAATCCATGATGGAGGGGGAAGGCAAAGTCTTCTTTACCAAGATAAAAACAGTACCCAAACATCAAGTAACCACCGCCTAGGTTAAAATATCCTGTTAGTAGCCACACCTAGGAGCAAGAATAGGTCTGAACTCTCTGACCTTCAGTCAAGGTGGAATGGATCCCCTTCTGTGGGCTCCCACGCGTGTTGATAAGTATGCATACCCACAACATGACTGCTAACAGAGTAGAAAATGTACCAATATCTAGTTCTACATGGGCAGCAGGTGGTACCAGTGAGTCCAGATGAGGTACCCGTCAATGTCTGAGGGCTGCATGAGTGCCTTTGCAGGGCTTCTCAAGGGCTCATTTTCATAGCTACTTCCTGGGGTAGAGGGAAGGTGAATGAAATCATGTTCACAGGGCTGGACCCATCGAGCTGCCTAAGGGCAACTACTTTGCTGCTTCATAAGGCCCAGGTATATAAGTCTCAGGATGGCAGTAGGAGCTGGGTAGGAATGGGTGAGTGCAAATGTAATTACAGTCTAATGAACAGTGATAATTATAACTGGCTGCTCCCCAAACTGGGCCCAGGGTCTGTGTTGGTTGCAATCTGTTTACCAGAAAATATTTCAGGTATCCATGGAGATAGCTAGGGACCTCCTACTTACCTTTTTTTTTTCTTTTTCTTTTTTTTTTCTACACAGACCCTTTTGGCTCAGGGTTAATCTTGTGAGATAAGATGATAAATACTGGGAGCTAGAGAGATGGCTCAGAGGTTAAGATCATTGCTTGCTCTTCCAGAGGTCATAAGTTCAATTCCCAGCAACCACATGGTGGCTCACAACCATCTATAATGAGATCTTTTCTGGTACGAAGGTATACATGCAAGCAGAATACTGGTTACATAAGTAAATATACAAAAATAAATAAATGCTGTGTTCTTAGTTCTCTTTTGAAAATTTATTTGTTCATTTATTTATTAGTTTTGGAGATAGGGTCTCACTGTGTAGCCCCAGCTGGCTTGGGAATAGGTTTGTAGACCAGGATGGCCTTGAAGTTAGAGATCCCTATCCTTTTGCCTTCTGAGTGCTGGGATTAAAGATGTGTGCCATCCATATTCTGCCCCCTTTTAAATAAATAAATATATATATAGTATATATATAAATATAAAATATCCTGCCCTGTAAATATATAAATATATAATTTTTGTTTGTGTGTGTGAGAGCTCATGGAGGCCAGAAGAGGGCATTGAATCCTCTGCACCTGGAGTTACAGGCAGTTTTGAGCAAATCCTGGGAACCAGCTCCCAGCCCCTTCATTTCAAGGCCATTGTATGTGTCTGTGCTGTCCAGCGTCTCTGTCAAGTGCGCTGCTCTCCAGTCAGTTGTCCAGCTGCTTCCTGGGGCAGGACGCAGTAGCTGTGCTTCAAATAGCACCAAGGTTCTTTTATCTATTTTTAAGCAGATAGCCAGTTGTTTCTGCAACTTGTTTAGAAGAGAATATGCTTTCCCACGTTGAAGTATCCCAGCATTATTGTTGAGAATGCAGTTCTTTTTCTGGACTTGTTTCTGTTCCATTTGCTGTTTATATTTGGACATTAAAACTTTTATATTATTTTAGGGTTGTTCTCAACTAAGTGGTTTTCCCTCGAGAATGGACCACGTCCTAATTTTGAATAGTATCCTGTATACTGTGAATGTTAAATGTTACATGTATAGATTCTGTTTTTTTGTGACAGGGTTTCTCTGTAGCTTTGGAGCCTGTCCTGGAGCTAGCTCTTTGTAGACCAGGCTGGTCTCGAACTCACAGAGATCCGCCTGCCTCTGCCTCCCTAGTGCTGGGATTAAAGGCGTGCGCCACCTGGCCATTCTTTCTTTTTTAAATAACTCTTCTGCCTCTTTTTGATTTAATAGAATATTTGTCCCTACTATTGTTTTACTAGGTGTAATTTATCCTATTTTCTTTTTTTAAATTTTATTTTATTGATATTTGTTGAGCTCTACATTTTTCTCTGCTCCCTCCCTGTCTTTCCCCTCCCCCTTTCAATCCTCCCCCAAGGTTCCCATGCTCCTAATTTACTCTGGAGATCTTGTCTTTTTCTACTTTCTTTCTTTTTTTTTTTTTTGGTTTTTCAAGACAGGGTTTCTCCGTAGCTTTTTGGTTCCTGTCCTGGAACTAGCTCTTGTAGTCCAGGCTGGCCTCGAACTCACAGAGATCCACCTGCCTCTGCCTCCCGAGTGCTGGGATTAAAGGCGTGCGCCACCACTGCCCGGCCCTTTTTCTACTTTCTACTTCCCAAGTAGATTAGATCTATGTAAGTCTCTCTTAGTATCCGCATTGTTGTCTAAATTCTCTGGGATTGTGGTTTGTAGGCTGGCTTTCTTAAACCACCTATGAGTGAGTACATGTGATAATTGTCTTTCTGTGTCTGGGTTACCTCACTCAAAATAATGTTTTCTAGCTCCATCCATTTTCCTGCAAAATTCAAGATGTCGTTATTTTTTTCTGCTGTGTAGTACTCCACTGAGTAAATGTACCACATTTTCCTTATCTATTCTTCGGTCGAGGGACATTTAGATTGTTTCCAGGTTCTGGCTATGACAAACAAAGCTGCTATGAACATAGTTGAGCACATGTCCTTGTGGCACGACTGAGCATCCTTTGGATATATACCCAAAAGTGGTATTACTGGGTCTTGAGAAAGGTTGTTTCCTAATTTTCTGAGAAATCACCACACTGACATCCAAAGGGATTGTACCAGCTTGCATTCCCACCAGCAATGCAGAAGTGTTCCCTTTTCCCCGCAACCTCTCCAGCATAAGTTGTCATCAGTGTTTTTGATCTTGGCCATTCTTACAGGTGTAAGATGGAATCTCAGAGTTGTTTTGACTTGGTTCTCCTGTATGTTCCTATGCCAATACCAGGCTGTTTTCAGTACTGTAGCTCTGTAGCAGAGTTTGAAGTCAGGGATTGTGATGCCTCCAGAAGTTCTTTTATTGTACAGGATTGTTTTGGTTATCCTGGGTTTTTTGCCTTTCCAAATGATGTTGAGTACCATTCATTCGAAGTCTTTGAAGAATTTTGCTGGGATTTTGCTGGGCATTGCGTTGTATCTGTAGATTGCTTTTGCCTATTCTATTTTCTTTTTTTTTTTTCTGTGGTTTTTGGAGCCTGTCCTGGAACTAGCTCTTGTAGACCAGGCTGGTCTCGAACTCACAGAGATCCGCCTGCCTTTGCCTCCCGAGTGCCTATTCTATTTTCTTAGTGTTTGTTTGTACACAATATACATTTTAATTTATAAGCATCAACCATCAAGTATTTTATTTTTTACTATTTTACCTTTTATTTTACTTATTATTATTATTAGTGTGTATAATAATAATAATAATAATAATAATTGTGTGTATATGGAGGTCGTGTTCACATTGCTCTGTACTTGTAGAGCTCAGAAGACAAGTTTTGGATCTGATTCCACCTCCTACCATGGGCTTTGAGGAGCAAACCCCAGTTGTCAGGCTGCCTCAGCACTTTTTATCTGCTGAACCAAACTCAGTTACTTTTGTTGTTGTTTGTTTGTTTGTTTGTTTAGAAACAGGCCTGGAGGGCTGGAGAGGTGACTCAGTGGTTAAGAGCACTGGCTGCTCTTCCAGAGGTCCTGAGTTCAATTCCCAGCAACCACACGGTGGCTCACAACCATCTGAATAAGATCTGGCGCCCTCTTCTGGTGTGTGGGCACACATGGAGGCAGAATGTTGTATACATAATAAATAAATTTTAAAAAAAGAAACAGGCCTGGAACTTTCTGTACAGACCAGGCTCGCCTTGAATTCACAGTGATCTGCCTGCCTCTGCTTGAAGTGCTGGAATTAAAGGCGTGCAGAACTATACCTGGAATTAAAGGCTTGCAGAACTATACCTGGCTCTACCATTACTTTTAAAGAGACTTTAGTAAAAAAAAAAAAAAGTATTTACCATCACACCATATCTGGTGTGATTTATTACTTTGTATAAATCTAGTTTTCATCTGGTATCATATTCCCTCTGCCCAAATAACTTCAGTTAACATTGCCTGCAAATCTGTTATAGACAATGTGTCTTCTTCAATTTTTGTGGGTCTGAAGTTTAAAAACAACAGTATCTTCTACATCACAGGCTGGCCTCCAAAGATGCCCTTGGACTTATGGCCCTCCTGCTGGAAGCTCTTGAGTGCTGGGATTACAGGGGTGTGCCACCATTCTCAGTTTGTGTGATACTAGCGAGTGATCCAGAGACTTACAGGGCGGCTAAACTGTCTGCCTGAAAAAGTGTTGAGAGCCAGTTTCTGTAAGCCTATAATAATACATAGGGAGTTCCAGGCCAGCGTAGGATATAGTGTGAGACCCTGTCCAAAAAAGGAAAAACAGAAGCAACAAAAGTTTTGATTGCATATTGAATATGGTGATACATACCTTTATCCAGTACTTGGGAGGCAGAAACAGGTAAATCTGAGTTTGGGGTCAGTCTGGTCTATATAGCAAGTTCCAAGCCAGTTGGCTGGCTTCAGACTCATAAAGATCTGCTTGCTTCTGCCTCCCAAGTGCTAGGATAAAAATCATGAAATACCTTTCCCAGCTTAAAGATTTTTTTCTTTGCTTGCTTTAGTTTTTTGAGACAGGATTTCTTTATAGACCTGGCTATCCTGAAACTTGTTCTGTACACCAGACTGGCCTCAAACTCAGGAACCTCTGCCTCCTAAGTGCAGGAATTAAAGGTATGCGCCACCACCGCCCAGCTTGGAAGATATTTTTATAGGACACAGAATTATGGGTTAATGTTTTTATTAATGTTTTCTTTTACTATAAAAAAGCCACTTCATGGGCCAGGGAGATTAGCTCAGAGGGCAAAAATGTGCCTGCTGCCTGACAACTCGAGTATCCACATGGTAGAAGAGAACCAAGCCCTGAGATATGGTTGCAAGGCTCGTGTGCAACACGCACACACTGTAGGCTTCTGGTTTGCATAATTTGTGATGACAATCTTGATTATTTTACTTTTTTAGTCTTTTTATATAATATTTTATTTCCCTCTGGCTGCCTTCAAAGTTTTCTCTTTATCTTTGATTTATCTAAGTCTTCTTAAAAAATAATTTATTTTTATTTTATGTTCATTGGTGTTCTGCCTGCGTGTACATCTGTGTGAGGGTGTCAGAAGCCCTCGAACTGGAGTTACAGACAAGTGTGAGCTGCCATGTGGGTGCTGGGGATCAAACCTGGGTCCTCTGGGAGAGCAGCCAGTGCTCTCAACCACTAAGCCATCCCTCCAGACTGATTTGTCTAAGTCTTAAGTGGGTTTTAGAAAATTTTTCAGCTGGTGTGTCTGTATTTCTTCAGCTCTCCATTCTTTTTCTCTTTTCTTTTTTTAAGAAATTTTTAGCCGGGTGGTGGTGGCGCATGCCTTTAATCCCAGCACTTGGAAGGCAGAGGCAGGCGGATCTCTGTGAGTTTGAGACCAGCCTGGTATACAAGAGCTAGTTCCAGGACAGCCTCCAAAGCTACAGAGAAACCCTGTCTCGAAAAACAAAACAAAAGAAAAGAAAAAAAAGAAAGAAAGAAAGAAAAAGTTTAAGAGATTGTCTATGGGTGGTTTGCCTGCATGTATGGTGTATATTTGTGCACTACATTCATGCCTCGTACGCTCAGTGGCCACAAGGAGGTGTAGAATTCCTTGGAACTGGTTACAGAGGATTGTGAATTACCATGTGGGTACTGGGAACTGATTCTGGGTCATCTGGAATATCAGCTAGTGCTCTTAACGCTAATATATTTCTCTCCGATCCTCTCATGTTTCTGAGAGTCCAGTTCTATGTTTGTTATACTGGTTTTGTGCTAGAGCTTTCAGATGCTCTGTTTTATGTCTTCTTTCTCTTGTTTTTAGATGGTCTTAACTGGTCTGTCTTTTTTAATATTTATTTATTATGTATACAATATTCTTTCTACATGTATGCCTGCAGGCCAGAAGAGGGCACCAGACCTCATTACAGATGGTTGTGAGCCACCATGTGGTTGCTGGGAATTGAACTCAGGACCTTTGGAAGAGCAGGCAATGCCCTAACTGCTGAGCCATCTCTCCAGCCCACTGATCTGTCTTTAAGTCACTGTTTGTCATCATTGCACTGTCTTGCTGTGCTTTCTATTTCTGCCATTTCCACTTGATGTTTGCACCTGGTTTTCATATTTCTTTCCTATTGTTGATGTGTTCATGCCTGTTTTACACTTCCCCTTTAAACATTAGCTCTGTCAGCATGTTAGCCATACTTGCTCTAATACCCATGCTAGTTTTAACGTCTGTCTTGGTCACTGTCCTATTGCTGTAAAGAGACACTATGGCCCCTACAACTCTTAGAAGAGAAAGCATGTAATTGGAGCTTGCTTACAGTTTCAGAGGTTTAGTCCATTGTCATGTTGGGTAGCATGGTGGCATGCTGGCAGGCATGATGCTGGAGAGTACCTGAGAGTTCTGCCTCTGGATCCACAAGAAGAAAGAGCCACTGGGCCTGCTTGGGCATTTGAAACCTCAAACCCCTAGTGACACACTTCCTCTAACAAGGCCACACCTCCTAGTCCTTCTCAAGCAGTGCCAATCCCTAATGACTAAGCATTTAAATATTTGAGCCTGTGGTACCATTCTTACTCAAGGCACCAGAGCATCTGTGTTCTCATGTAGATGCATTATCTTGTAAGGAAGGGGAAGGGGAAGGGGAAGGGGAAGGGATACTCAGCTTCGCTGTTGTTTTTTAGTATTTGACTCCAAACCATCATGTGTGGGAAAACTGTCAGCACTGAAATCAATATTTGAACCTCGAAGTGGCTGGGCCTTTTCTGTTAAGGAGCTGAGCAAGTAGTCAAATGTGTTTGGGTTTTGTTGGAGCTATCCTTATTGACTGGGTGCAGCTCCTCTTGAATGGCTGCTGTTCCTGGTGTTTGGCTGCTGGGAAGGCATTCAGGGGTTCTCAGAGTTCTTCTATCTCCTGAGTGTCTGTACAACAGGCAAGTTCTTTCTCTCTCTGCATTTATTTGTTTGTTAGTTTATTTGTTTGCTGTAGGTGTATATGGGGGTCAGAGGATGTCTCAGAGTTTCCACCATGTGGATGTTGAGGCAATATCTCAGACTGTTAGGTTTTTGTAAGTACCTTTACCACTGGACCATCTCACCAGACCCTGTTCACCTGCTCTCTGTCATGGCAGAGGTAGATATTGTTTGTTCTACCTTTTGTTTTAGGTTAGTCTTTGTCTCTTGGTTTTTTAATTCTTCTGCCTTTTCTCCTTATTGAAGTCAAACCAACTCTGCAGTGTTTTCCCTTCATCAGACCTCTTGTTGTTAATGTCACATTAGGAACGTGGGCTGGCTTCCCTTCACTCCCAGGAATAGGGAGTGACTCTCTTTTACTTTTTCCAAAGTCTTTGCCCATGCCCTCTACATCACGGGGTTTGCTGCTGTCCTTTCTTAGTAGACAAAAAGGAACTGGGTAGTGGGTGGACATTGTGTCCGACTCAACCATTGCTAACTCACCTCTTGCATGCTTGAGCCACCAAGGGAAACTCTCTTCAGTCTCCTACAGTGTACCCAGTTTTTGTTGTTAGAGACCCATGGAAAAGGCTTGCAAGTCAGTGGGATGCATTGTGCCAGTGTCCAGAGAGGTGCCAGGCGCTTGTTTGGTAGGGTGAGGAGTTGGACAGAGATGTGGATACTGGCAGAAGCAAAGACATTTATTTAGAGATGGCACACTTTGAAGAAGGGGATGCAGGCTAGAGCAGAGAGTTTAATACCTCACCAGGGTCGCTGCACAAGGATGGCTTTCTGGAGACTTACTGCATCACACGTCTGATAGATATCTTAGACTCCACCTTCAGACACTGCAGTATGTCCAGTCTCTCTCTGCCAACTGGTTTCTTTTCTGTACTCATTTTCAGCTTTTTATTTGGTCTGTCAGATCTCGGTGCTCTAGTGGTGAAAGTTTTCATAGTGCTTCCTAAATCCCAAATAGAAGCTAAAGCCATGTGTAACAGTTCCTGCCTACCGCATTCTTGTTTCTGTCTCTTCTGAGGCCCTTCCTTCTGGCTGTCTATAAAATTTTCATGCTTCTTTATATGTCTGTTAAATTTTTTGTTGGATACTAGATGCTGAATTTAATGCTATTAGACACTAGATTTTGTCAGATTCCCACCCACTGCACCCCAAGACAGGGTTTCATTGTGTTATGTAGCCGTGGTTGTCCTGGAGCTTGCTCTGTAGACCAAGCTGGCCTCAGACTCGGAGATGCATCTGCCTCTGCCTCCCGAGTGTTGGGATTAAAGGCATGCACTAACATACCTGGCATTGTATAGCTTTTTTTAAAAACATAAAAAAAATTATAAAGTAAGTGTTAAGGATCAACCTGAGGTCCTAGAGCATGCTGGACAAGTGCGGGATGCGTGAGAACACCCCAGCTAGAGGAGCTCTTGGTCTAGAGCTAGTTTAGACTCCTTCCTAGAGTAGCCTTTTGAGCTGTCTTCTAAATGCCAAAAAATTCAGGGAATTCTGTTTTTTTTTTTTTTTTTTCTGATTGGAAGAAAGTTGAATTGTTCTAAACCCAGTGTGCACTCAGAGTTGTTCATTTACAGCTCTCCTAGGTGAGAGTTTTTTCTTTGGATTGCTATTCAATCAGAATTCAAGTGACCTGGAGGGGATTTCTGGATTCTGCGTGTTTTTAGCACCTTCTTGTGTGCTTAGCCTTACCAATTGAGTTACTTGGGCCTGTCTGTGCTTTGTTCATGTGACCTCCTTGCGTCTTATTTTAAGAAGTTACCCAGGCAGAGAGCCGCGGAGCTGTAGTGCTCATCTTACTTTTTTCCTTTTCTTGGGGGTCATAGACCCTCACACTGCCTGTTGTCCCATGACTGGAAAAGAGTTGCTTCCTGTCTTATGTCCAGCTTTCTATTATTTATAGTAAGAAGTTGATTACAGACCACCTAAAGACATCCAGTTTGGGCGGCTTATATTTATATTTAGGGAAAACAGTTAAAAATGAATATGAATATTTCTGACTTCAAAAGAAATATCAAAAGTTAAAAAGAAGACAATGAGAAAAAATTGCCAGTAGAACTCCATATTATAGAAAAAATTACAAGTTCTTAGTAGTAAATATTGGCAAATAGTTTTTAGATCTTTCCCCCACTTGTAGATATGGGTTCTTACTAGCATTCCTGGCTGGCCTTGACCTTGCTGTGTAGACCAGACTGACCTTGCTCTTGCCCTGTAGACCAGATTGGCCTTAGACTGGACTTTCCTGGTGTTAGACCAGACTGGCCATGAATTTGCTGTGTAGATCAGGGTGGCCTCGATTGAATTTGCAGTGATACCCCTGCCTCTGTTTCTTGAGTGCATACATTACCACACTCTACTTAAGGTTTGAATCTGTGGATAGAAAAAAGTTTGTTTAGGCTCAAAAGTGTTCTCTATGAAGAAGAATAATAAACTATACTCTTAGACTTTAGAGCTTTTTGCTGTTCTTGGTGGAACTGATAGCAAGAAAGAAAGGGTTGCTATCTGGGCCAAGTCTGGTGGCCTAGCCCAGAGAAGTAGAAACGGCAGGATCAGGAGCTGAGAGCCAGCTCTCTTCATAGGGAGACCATCACAAAACAAAGACACCCCAAAACCAAAACCAAATAAATAAATACAATTAAGAGCTTTTATTATTCAAAAATTATGAGAAATGGGAGAAGATAGTCACATTGCACAAGTGAAAAGGATCGGCAAGAACAACAACACCAGCTGGACATGGTGGTGCACACCTGTAATCATTACATTTGGGAGGCAGAGGCTAGAGAATCTCAAGTTTGAGTTCAGCCTGTGCTACACATTGAGCCCTTGTCTCAAAAACAACCCAACAAAAATCCCAGTGGAAAAACCATCCAGAGCTTGGAGTGGTGGCTTGTTCCTTTGTCGCTAACAGGAGAATCACTTGAGCTCAGGAGTTTGGGGCCAACTGGGCAACATAGTGAAGCAAAGACACATCTCAAAACAAAGGACTCCAGGAGTCCTACCAATCCATGAGAAATGCACACGAATTTAAGGTAACAGTAGGTGAGCCACAAGAACTGATATTTTACCAAAAAAGGGTACTCTAACAATGAATATAGGAAGAAATGCTCAACACAGAGACGTTTCAAATGTTGGAAGACACTTTGGATGTTTTTTTTTTAATTAATTTATTTATTTATTATGGACACACTATTCTGTTTGCATATATGTCTGTAGGCCAGAAGAGGACACCAGACCTCATGACAGATGGTTGTGAGCCACCATGTGGTTGCTGGGAATCGAACTCGGGTCCTTGGGAAGAGCACGCAATGCTCTTAACCACTGAGCCATCTCTCCAGCCCCACTTTGGATGTTTTAAAGAGACTGAATTCTTAAAGACTGTAGTACTTTTTTATGTTTTATTCCTGAGACACAGCTTCTCTGTGTAGCCCTGGCTGTCCTGGAACTCCCTCTGTAAACCAGACTGCCTCTGGCTTCTGAGTGCTGAGAAAAGTGTGCCTGGCCAACTGTGAACTTTGAAAAGTTGGACTGTTTCAGATTGCGATGCTGATATTAATATGAAATATTGGAAATGATGAAGAAAGGCCTTAGTAAGTGATAAACTTGTGTGTCATGTTGACAGACTATCCTGGCTAGTAACTGGGGAAAAATAAATTAGGATCATTCTGAAGTTTTTTCATATTCTTTCCATTGGCAGAAATACATTTCTTTTCGCATATCTCAGACTGGCCTTGAATTTGCTGTATAGCTGAGGGTGACCCTGAACTTTTGTCTATACCTCCTGAGTATTGGGATTATATTATGCTCCACAGTGCCTGGTTTCTCTGGTGCTGGGCTCCTCCTGCTAGGAACTCAGATTTCCTGCATTCGGCAACCATTCTACAAATTATTCTTCCTTCCCAACCCTTAAAAGGATTTTTTTTCCTAGATGTTAAAAATCCTGCGGCTTAGTTGGACACTGTCTCCTGAGGTTAAATGCACATATCTTTGAAGCCTTGGTTCAGTTCCCATTTCTGTGTGTACAACAGGAGACTTGTACATAGACATTTATAGCAGTATTGTTCACATTGCTAGCTAAACTTTCAGACAACTCAAGTGCCATCTGTGAGAGAAGAAATAAAACAGAAAGGACCATGATTGGTGAGGTGGCCAAGCAGGTAAAGGCCACCTAGCTTGAAAACTTGATGACTTTGCCTGGGACCCACGTGACTGTAGATGACTGTGACTTTCTTGTTCTTCTTTCTCATCAGGTGTACAACGTTTACATGGCAGGGCGGCAGCTGTGTTCTAAGCGGTACCGGGAATTTGCCATCCTGCACCAAAACCTGAAAAGGGAGTTTGCCAACTTTACATTTCCTCGACTCCCAGGAAAGTGGCCGTTCTCATTATCAGAGCAACAGCTCGATGCCCGGCGTCGCGGACTGGAAGAATATCTAGAGAAGGGTAAGCCAGACTTGATTTCTTGTAGGTAAGGGCACTTGTCATCAAATCTAATGACCTGAGTTCCGTCTCCAAGACCCACGTGGTAGAAGGAGAGAACCAGTTCACACAGGTCGTCCTCCTCTGACCCTGTCACTCCTTTGCAGTGGTAGGTGTGTGCCCCACCCAAGTAAATAAATGTAAGTTTTAAAAATGTTTAAAAGGGTAAGGGGATAGCACGCACCTTTAATCCCAGCACTCGGGAGGCAGAGGCAGGCAGATCTCTGTGAGTTCGAGGCCAGCCTGGTCCACAGAGTGAGTTCCAGGACAGCCAGAGCTACACAGTGAAGCCCTGTTTCAAAGAACCAAAAGACCAAAAAAAAAAAAGTAAACTAGTCCATTAAACTTTACTATGCTAAGTGGGCATTACTTCTTATCCCTAAATCACATGCCTGTGTTTCATAAAAACCAGTAGTGTAAGGAAGTTATGTTTTAGATGAGCAGTAGTAAATGACCTAGGCTCTGAAGGCAACGCCAAAATGTGTTCTATGGTAATAAGTGCTCTACTTTGCTAGCTTGCAGAGACTTCCTAACAGAAAAATGAATGTTTTTGGTAGTCCTTGGTGGGCTTTTATTTAAAGGGTTATATTTACCTATAAATACATATTATGCTGCATTGGTGATTGATTCTTGGCTCATAGCACTGTTGTATATAAAAATTCATTTTATAGAGCCGGGCGGTGGTGGCGCACGCCTTTAATCCCAGCACTCGGGAGGCAGAGGCAGGCGGATCTCTGTGAGTTCGAGACCAGCCTGGTCTACAGAGCTAGTTCCAGGACAGGCTCCAAAGCCACAGAGAAACCCTGTCTCGAAAAAAAAAAAAATTCATTTTATAGCTGTAAAGGTTTACTCAGCTGTTGGCCATCTAAAGTCTCCTTGTTCTCAGCAGCCTATAGGTAGAATTAATGAAACTTTGAAATGATAATGTGGGTTTCTGTGGATGTAGGTACTAGAATCTGTGTTTTTCTAGAAAGGCAAAGAAACAACACAGATCTGAGTAAGATAATCCTGTGGTCGTGAGGAGAGACTCGCCTGGCTGCTTTATCACAGCTGATTATTATTGCTAGCTGTGTGTCTTAGTCACTGTTCTACTGCTTTGAGCAGACACTGTGACCAAGACAGCTTATAGAAGAAAGCATTGAATTAGGGGTTTGCTTACCGTATCAGAGGGTAAGTCACGGCCGTCATCATGGCCGGAGCATAGTATCAGGCAAACAGGCTGTCAGGCATGGCACTGGAGCCAGAGACATAGTTGAGAGCTTCCATTTCATCCACAAGAGAGGCATAAGCTATAGAAACCTCAAAGCCCATCCCCAGTGTGACACTTCCTCCAGCAAGGCCACTCTTCCTAGTTCCCACCAAACAGTTCCAACAACTGAGAATGAAGCATTTGAACGCATGAGCCTATGGGGGTCATTCTCATTCAGACCACCACATTGTGCAGTGGGTTCTTTAGAATATTAGTTTGAAGGAATAATGTGTAAAGACTAACTGACCTAATTCAGTTTGAAATTAAAACAAAACAGAACACTCTGACAAAATTAACTCTGACAATGAACCTTATTCCTGAAGAACTATTTCCCACATTGAAGTGATGTTTTCCTACAGTAGCCTGGCCTCTGAACACGCCATGGGCACGTTAGAGAGGGTACTTTAAACTGTGCCATAAAGTCCTCAGTGTTGTTTATCATCCTGGGGTGGTGGGTACCTTTCTTTATTCATCATCCTGGGGTGGTGGGTACCTTTCTTCGATTAGACAACTAGGTACTTATTACCTGCTTCTCTCCTTCCTTCCTTTCTTCTTACTTCCTCTCCCCATTGTCTTGCTCTGTGTGCCTCTCTGTCTTTCTGTCTGTCTTCCTTAGATCACTTTGTAGGTGAAGTTAGGTGCTCTGTTGTGCTCAAGTCCTTGGTTTACCTGTCCCGTTTCCAAAGTGATGTTAGATGTTCTCTGACTTGGACAAATAAATGTTTTTCCTTTGCATTTCAATTTGATATTTGGTTTATTCTTACCTGACCTTTTTCTTTCTTCCATTGCCTTTTTCCCTATGTTCTGACTTGATAATTGATCCTACAAGACTTAAGATTTAAATGTGCTATGTTTTTTTGTATTTAACATTTTTAGCTAACTACATCTTTATATTTCTTTCTTTCTTTATTTCTTTCTTTCTTTCTTCATTTGTTTGTTTATTTATTT